>NW_012101209.1:2815105-2835074 GCF_000951045.1 Mandrillus leucophaeus | reverse complement strand
AAAAAGGAATTATTGCAAAACCTAAAACTGTTTAAACCAATTTTGACTACATGAAATTGAATTCTCTAATTGGTGAGTCAGTTGATTCTGCAAAAGGGCTGCAGATGGAGCGCTCACTGAAAGAGGGCAATGGAGCAGTGGGGAGGAGGAGGGCCAGGAGAGAGCACGCCTAGTCATCCACAACCAGCTGCCTCCAGGCTACCTCTGGGCTCTGACAGCAGGACTGCCTCACAACAGGCAGGCATCCTACCCTTCAGGACCAGACAGCACTAGGGGTTTCCTGGGAAGTCAGTGCATGTCACACCAGCAGCATTAGCCTCCTTGGCTGGCACAGAGACCCTTCAGTGGTGGACAGGCCCGCGGCTCCCGCCCAGCAGCCCAGTCAGCTCGGTTCTCATCTTCTCAGCTCCAGGGCCCTGCGCTGGGCAGAACTGGGCAGAGCCAAGACTCCCACCTGGGCTGGTAGGCTTCACAGTGGGGCTGGTGCAGGCTCAACACCTGGCAGCCAAGGGAACTGCGACCACGCCCTCCAGCGGAGCCCACTGAGCAGGCACCATGCAATGCTACTTCATTCAATCCCCATGCCACTCCAAAGCCCACTCCAAACCCAATGGGAGTGGTATCTTTATCAGGAAACCTGCCATTTCACCCCTAAAACCTCAGTGCTTCCCTTACTGCGCATCTCAGGTCTCTTCTGACACAGAACCCCTTGGGAAAGCCATGCCAAGAAGTGAGGGAAGGGAACAGCCTGGCAGCACCGCTGGGCGGAGCTACCTCCCGCAGGGCAGGGCAGGTAACTGGGCTGGGACTTGGAACGGGGGTGTGAGTCCCTGCTCTGCCTCTGACCCACTGTGGGCCCATGGTTTTCCCTCTCTGGCTCTCGTCTGACTACAGTGATCTCAACAGTCCCTCCCAACTTCTACAACTAGTTTATTTCTATTTCTGTCATGAAGCTTGTAAACTGGTGATGCCAGCTTCAGTAAGCTCATGCTGACCACAGTCACGGTCTTCTGTATCCAATAGAGGATAAATGCATAGTAAAAACTCAGAATGCCCTATGTGATGTAACCTTAAACCCACTCCAAGCTCACTGGAATGGAGAAGTTAATCAATGAGGGTGTCTGGTGGCTTTTCTAAGAGAAGAGATACCATAAGAGAAGAGATACCATAAGTTTGTCCCTCTCATCTAGCCATTTTAGTTTAAAAAGAATACATAATAAATATGAGGAGGTTCCCAAAATATTCTAAAGCAGCCAAAGCTCTCCAAAGATTTTTTCAAAGTTTAGTATATTCAACTAATAAAAAATATAAAGCCTAAATGTATTGAGGTGGTTAAAAGCTTGAGATTGAATAAATAAATAAGGATATCTAAAAAATAATAACTACATGAAATATTAATAACTACATGAAATATTAACAAAAATTATTGCTGACAATAATTGCAATATTAATATTTGTTTAAACCAGGATGTGGAAATTATCTATAATTCAGGTTTTATCATTTGTGTCTATGTACCCAGAAAAGGGGAACGGGGGTAACTCAGTGGTTCCCAAACGTTTTGATTTCTTGCCAATCTTTACAGAAAAACACACTTAGAATTCCAAATAGGTAAGGAGATACTCTGACATTTTCCCATAGGTGAGCCACAGATGGTAGCTTCTTAAATGCTACTTGAATTAATAAAAGCCCGTTAACAGATACACCCACTGTCTCTACCACGTACAATTAGCAGATACACCCAACCGTGCCCAGCCCACCTGACCAGGATGAGGCCCACTTCATCACACGCATGGGATGCCCCCGAATGTCCTGCGGACAGCTTGGATGCGGAACACAACTGAAAAGGCTCCAGAAGGCTGATTCCACCTCTGTCCTCAGGGCTGACTCTCAGACCGACCTTTGGAAAAGTCACCAAACCCTGGGTTGGGAATTTGCCCCAGTCGCTCAGCCTTCTATGGTGTGGTGTGACAGGAATACAAGCTGATGGGCCCAAAAGGACAGAGTGCTTCCAATGGCGAGGCGTAGCCCAGCAACCAGTTCATGAGGAGGTTCAGAGCTGGCTGAGCTACTTTAAAGGGACCTTGTGAGGGGCATTAAACTAATGAGACCACGAGCAACACTAAAGGAAGCCTCCCTTCAGCCTTCAGCTCTCACGAAGACGAATCTAAGGGCTGAGGCACACAGTCCCATGACACGATGCACAGCGTGGCCTTGCAAGCTCCATTGCAGAGATCTGCAGAATTTTAGCCTTGAGTGACAATGTGAGGCACAGCCAAGAAACATACTCCACTGGACACACCGTTCCCTCATCTGTCCCTTTTTCCCTCTAAAGCCTTGTGAGGGAGGCAGCATGCCAATGCAAAAGAACTATTTTCCAATCATTTGTTTTCTCATTTTGGAAGAACAGCAATATTATCATGAAAATCTCTAACATTTTATAGCACAGCATAATTCTCAAAGCATCTGCATTCAATTCTCATGGTACTCTTATTCATTCATTCATTCATTCATTCAGCAAATATGTGTTGAGTCCTGGCGGAGTACCAGATGCTGTGCTAGGTACTCGGGATACAGCAGTGAACAAAGAAGGGCAAACATTTCTGTCCCATTTTACATATGAGATGACTGAGGCTCACAGAAGCTAAGTGCTTTGTCCAAAATCACATTCCTACTAAGTGGCAGATCTAGAAGTAAATTCAGATCTAAATGCAAGGTCAGTTTTCCCCACTACCTCTCACTCTTATATTCTTCTGTTAGTTTTTCCATACACCTTGCACTACTGCAGAAAAATAAAATACTTCTTGTGCTTTAGAATTGATAATTTAATATCAGTGGCTAGCCAACAGTGTTGTCCTCAAACATGGCTCTGCTCTTACTGAAGATGCAGAAATTCTCTAAACAACAAACCAGGCTGATCGTGTGACCTGGAGTTCCTGGCAAATCTACCGAGGAGAGTTAGCACAGAAAGAACAACACATAAACCCCTGTTCAGAGGAAGCTGCCTGCATTTGAACCAATCTCAAATAAACCTGCAATACCGAGTTTCTCTCAAAAACGCAGGTGCCCCTCAGAGTGGTTCATCTATGTTTATTCCAGCTTCACTGTGAGCGACTTTAATCATAGAGTCAAAGTCACACCTGGGTCCCATAAACATACACATTTTCTATGTGCCCTCAAAAATTAAAATAAACCAAAAAAAAAAAAAAAAGTTTAAAGTCACACCTGGCTGAAAGCAGAACTAATCCATGAAGGGAGTTTCCATTTTAAAGGGAAAGAGAACCAGTACTTTTGAAGCACTGAACAGCCTTAAGGATAGTGGGCTGGATTCAGAGGCTCTGGGAAGTTTTGAAAAGTCAGACGTGTAGGACAGAGAGAGGAGACGACTGGTGTTGGAAGAATTCAGAATGGAATTGGAGGGGTAGGCACCACGTAGCCTAGGGCCTTCAGCTCTGTGTCTATCTGTGCAGGCTGTGCCCCACGTGGCTCCAAAGGCTGCATGAGTCATGCTGACCAAGGCTCATAATGTTTGCTCCAGTAACAAAAAGCTGTTTCTGACATTTGAATTATCTAGATGGTAATGTCTTGGCCATTTTAACTTCTCAATTTAACTTCTCAAGATTAGTACAGTGGCCCAGCACTTTGGGAGGCAGAGGCAGGTGGATCACCTGAGGTCAGGACTTTGAGACCAGCCTGGCCAACATGGTGAAACCCCATCTCTACTAAAAATAAAAAATTAGCCAGGTGTGGTAGTGGGTGCCTATAGTCCCAGCTACTCAGGAGGCTGAAGCAGGAGAATTGTTTGAACCCAGGAGGCGGAGATTGCAGTGAGCCAAGATCGCGCCACTGCACTCCAGCCTAGGTAACAGAGTGAGACTCCATCTCAAAAAAGAGAAAAAAAGATGAGTACACTGAGAGGAGAAGAGGAAGAAACAAAGAAAACGCACACATAAGTAAGGAGGTGGGGTGGAGGGGAATGTCCTGGCATCTCTCCAGCACCCTGCCACTAGTTAAAGTGGCTCAGACACGCTATTTTCTTAGAACTTCTACGTTCTCCCTGCCTTCTGGTTTACCCATCCTGTATCTTGAGTATTTATTTTATTTTATTTTTGAGACAGAGTCTCACTTTGTCACCCAGGCTGGAGTGCAGTGGCTCAATCTCAGCTCACTGCACCATTTGCCTCCCAGGTTCAAGTGATTCTCCTGCCTCAGCCTCCAGAGTAGCTGGGATTACAGGCGCGCGCCACCACGCCTGGCTAATTTTTGTATTTTTAGTAGAGACAGGGTTTCGCCATGTTGGCCAGGCTGGTCTGGAATTCCTGACCTCAAGCGATCCACCCACCTTAGCCTCCCAAAGTGCTGGGATTACAGGCGTGAGCGGCCACACCTGGCCTGTATCTTGAGTATTTATTTGTGTATTTTCCTGCATGTGGGGGCCTCTCAGTGGTTTACTGGTCTAACAACTACATCTCTGAAAAAATTAGCTCAGATTTATGGCGTTTGCCAATTTCTGTAATGTAAATACCCCCACTGTGGCCCATTTCAAGAGGCCAATGACATCACCACATGTGGAGTTGGGAAGAGAGGCTCTCTTCACAATCAGCTCTCCGTGGTTCCAGCACACTGTAAGACTCCGAATTTCACACTGTCTCACAATGCTAAGGTACTTCTTTACTCCTCCCCCCTCCAATTCTTCACATCAATGAAGCCTTAACAAGTGCTGGCTTCCTAGGAAATGGTTTCCAAAGGTCAGAACCAGTACACTAAAGCCAATCGGTGTCACTCTTTGAATGACTGTGGCACACACTGACTCCGCACAGTGTTGATGTGATGGAATTTGCCTTCTCAATATTATTAAGTGAAGAACTTCTGCATCTCCCTCAAGCATTCAAACTCTGCCTTCAGCATCTCCTTCCACGTCTCAACCTTACATAGTACCTAGCACATAGTAGGAGGGAGGGAAGGAGGGAGGGAGGGGAGGGGAAAAGAGGATGTGAACGCAAATCATTTCAAGGAAAAGATCTATAATTAATACAGTGAGAAAAGGACAGAGAAGTGTCCAGGCAGGCAGACAACAGGAAGATCATGTTTTTTGGTTTTAACATTAACTGGGAAGGGTAAAGACTAAAGTGTGGTTCTTTTCCAAGTCCGCTACTATGAAGCGATTTCTAACATTTTTAGCATTAACAGAAGCCAAAATCTCCCTAATTTTCTTGCCTAAAAATCTAAGAAAAGGTAATTATGTTTCTTGCTGACAAAATACAATAAGTCGAGCATGCTCAATTACAGAGAAACACTGAAATGTTGAATAGAAAGAATAACAACGTATGACAGTTCTACAGTCACGGTAGGAAATGCAGCTCTTTTACCATGGAAGATAATAATGAATGTCTTCCAGAAGGGTCTTAATCTTCTATAACACAAGGTCTTTGAAATTAATTTAACCATGAATAATTTTCTTTTAAATGCACTTAAAATTTTTTCATTTTAACTATCAGAAGGCTATTGCCCAGCCATTGTTACAACTGGATTAGGCTGTGTCCTTCAGCCTAGGAAGTAGAGTTCCTTTACATCAGTATCCTGGGCTCACAAGGCCCTGTCTCCTGAGCACAGTTAGAGCCAGTATCTGAGACATCAGGAACAACAGGAGTTGGTTCAGCTCAACCCACTCTTTGAAAGGCTCCTGTTCCCTAAAAAGCCATGCCCAAATACTTTCGCAGAGCATTCCAGACACCTGAAAATAGAACTCCAAATATCTGTATGTACCCCTGTCACCCAGCAGGGTCCTCACAAGGGGCTATTGAGCCACTAGCATTAGGGGAGCAAACGAGGTCACAGTTCAGGAGGAGGGAGGCCCAGACACAAGGGGAAGACAGAGCCCCAAATCCGCTGGGCCAAAAAGTGGGTAGAAGGTACAGCCATGGAGCCCAAGGATTCAGAACTGGGAGACAAAATCAAGAGAATAGCAACTGGACTCACACAGGAGGAGCCTCCTGAGAGGCTGCCAGGAGCAGCGTCGAGCAGTTGAGGCTCACTGACAAAGGCTGACAGGGGTGCCACGGGAGGGTGCTGGGTTTGTTTCACAGGGGGCCTGGGGGTAGAGGAGCAATGGGCACCTAGTGACCAGCACCATCTCTGGGAGGACGCACGGCTCTAGCCCGTGGTCATGTGGTTTCATGCCTCTCTGCCTTTGCACGTGCCGTCCTCTCCACCCAGACTGCTCTTCCTGCTTTCTACCTAACGAACCCCTACTCTTCCCACAACGCCCAGTGCTCAAGAGCTCCGTCCTCTGTGAAGCTTTCCCCTTCATCATCTCATTTGTGCCACCATTTTCCTTGTACACACTTCACCCATGGTATACAACAAACATAATATTTGGTACACAGTAGGTGCTTAGCGTTTGTTGAATGAACGAGTGAATGAAAAACTAAGAACAGCTAATACTGAGTTCCCCAGTCAGGTCTGGTTAGAAAGATCTATTGACGTTGGCAGTAGTTTAAAAATGAGGCCAAAGAGTCACAAGAGGCGCTTCACTTTTCCCCTGAGGCATCTAAGAATCAGTCCCTAGCTAGATGCAATCATTGTCTTATATTCCTGAAACAGTAAAAGGAGAATAAATATTTTCAGCTGCAAAACGAATGAAATGTAATACTAGCAAATACCCTGGAAGCAGATTCAAAGGTTTAACAAGCTGACTTTCAGACAGTGATAATCATGATCAGCCAATGGAACACCCAAAAAAACACCAGAGAACCTACTGGAATAGGCAGCCTTCTAGAGCCTTCCAGGCTGAGGATCCAGACTTACCTGACAGATTCCTAGGTCCACCTCAAAGATTCTCATACAATAGGTTTCACTCAAGGAACCTGTATTTTTTGAAAACTCCTCCAAGTGATTCTAGCAACGAACAGATCTAGAAACCACTGGACAGCTGGTTCTAAGCTACTGATGACGTGATTCCTGATATACATGACAGAATGTTCCTGGGGAGAGGCGCTGCTGTCTGCCTGGGAGATCAGAGATCGTCTTCATAAATAATCGTAAAATCTACTGTGTATTGACTTGGATTATCTCATTTAATCCTCCCAACAAGCATGTAAAAGTAGGAGCTGGTATTATCCCCATTGTACAAATACAGAAACTGAAGCTTAGAGAGGTGAAATAACTTATTCAGCTACTATGGGGCAGAGGTCGGATTCAAAATCCTGGCAGGCCATTCTAGAGGCTGCGTTCTTTATCCCTGTGTAATGCTGCCTTTTTGCTGAAGCACAAGGGCAGAAAGCAACCCCCTAAACCACAATGTCTTAAAGAGGGGCCAGTACACGTGAAGTTACTTCCATCTGTATTGCCTCTGAACTGTTTTATTCTCTAACTCACAGGAACTGGTTGTTCTGATAAATCATGAGCATTCCCACATCTCTCTGTCTCGCTGTGTTTTGTTCATTTCTGTATCCCTCATGTACCACACAATGCTTGGCCCATGATATACACTCAGTAAATATTTGATATTAGGTTGGTGCAAAAGTAATGGTAAGGACCACAATTACTTTTGCACCAACCTAATAAATTTAAAAGAACTACTAGATTCCCTGACTGTCATAAATACTACGTGACTAAAACCAAGGAATTCACTTAATCAAAGCCCTTGGTGCTACACTGCCCACAATGAGGCTGACTGAAAAATGTGACTTTGTTATCCAAGGGGAGGACATGGTCAGGCACTTACTACGCACTTGCTGAATGAGCTTTCAAGGGAAGCAGTCAAGTTCTCCCTATGTGACCAGGTTTTGGACAAACCTGGAAGGATCGGGGGTCCCAGTGAAGTAGTGAATGCACGGAGCGCTTCTATTCTGCGGCAGGACAGACACTCCACTGGCTGTGGTGAGGAAAGACTCGGAGTCTATGCACACTCCACTGGCTTTGTCCCGTAAGGTGTTCATCATAGTCTGCACTGTGATGCTTTCTGCAAAAACACAAAAGACAGACAAATGGAAAGAGTAGATACAACACAAAACTGTGGCGGGCCACTAACTAAAATCCATTCACTCTGTTCTCTTTTTAGTAATAAAAACTCTGAAATTATATCTGGGACTGTAATTACCAAACTACAGAGTCTATTTCCCCACTTCCCTTGTGACTATATGTGGCCATGTGATAAATGTTGATCAATAGGAGGCAAGCAGAAACAATGTGTGCAATTCCTCATCACACCTAAAAACAAGGTATGTTTGCCTTTTGTTTGTATTTTCTCCCTTCCTGCCAACTAGGAGATGCAAACAAGTGGACCACAAATGGAATTCCTGTGTTGAGTCACAGTAACCAGCCATGGACTGGTCATATATACCTGAACTGTAAAATGGGAGAGAAATAACCTACTATTTTCTTTAAGCCACGTTAATGTGGGGTGTCTTTGTTACAGCATTTAGCTGTACCTCAATCAGTACAATAACTCAATAGACATCCACAAGAAAGTATGCACAATCTACTACGCACAGTCCACCAAGCTTGCTCCCATAAACTCTTGCTGGTCAGAGTCAATACTCTATTTGGAGAATGTCCTCTCTGCAGTGGGAAATATATGCACAGAGAGGCATTTAGAATATTCAGAGCCATTAGGACTGTTGGCTGTGACCACAGATAAACAGATAAACAAATCCTTGATTACATGAGATCCCATTTCTACAACTTCCCCTGGGTTATAATTTGTTAAAACACTATTTCAGTCTGTGTTCACCATGATGGAATTGAAGCATCACATGGAGAGAAGGTTTGTTGGCACATTCACATCCTCTTTATAAATCTCTACTTACATGTCATACCTAGAAATATTAACAACAAATCCTTGATTGCTTCAACTGTCCAGTGTTCAGATTTCCTCATTGTCTTATAAATGAGCCTATTGATTTGAATTGGAATCAATCAGAATTGGAAACGTCTGCCTCTTGTTTTTTCCCCTTGCATCTTTTTTTTTTTTGAGACGGAGTCTGGCTCTGTCCCCCCAGCTGGAGTGCAATGGTGCAATCTCGGCTCACCGCAACCTCCACCTCCCAGGTTCAAGTGATTCGCCCACCTCAGCCTCCCCAGTAGCTGGGACTATAGGCATGCACCACCACGCCTGGCTAATTTTTGTATTTTTTTGGTAGAGATGAGGTTTCACCATGTTGGCCAGGCTGCTCTTGAACTCCTGGCCTCAAGTGATCCACCCTCCATGGGCCTCCCAAAGTGCTTGGATTGCAGGCATGAGCCACTGCACCCACTCAGCTTGCATCTTAGTTGTCAGAGTCATCTTTCCTGTAGCTGTGCACAGTGTAAGCTTTGCAGATGGCATCCTCATGGCATTATTTGTTGGGAACAGGCCCCCTGAAATCTGGCCATAAACTGGCCCCAAAACTGGCCATAAACAAAATCTCTGTAGCACTGTGACATGTTCGTGATGGCCATGGCGCCCACGCTGCAAGGTTGTGGGTTTACGGGAATCAGGGCAAGGAACACCTGGACCACCCTGGGCGGAAAACCGCTTAAAGGCGTTCTTAAACCACAAGCAATAGCATGAGTGATCTGTGCCTTAAGGACATGCTGCTGCTGCAGATAACTAGCCGGACCCATCCCTTTATTTCGGCCCATCCCTTTGTTTCCCGTAAGGAATACTTTTAGTTAATCTAATACTTTTAGTTTATCTATAATCTATAGAAACAATGCTTATCACTGGCTTGCTGTCAATAAATTCATGGGTAAATCTCTGTTCAAAGCTCTGAAGGCTGTGAGACCCCTGATTTCCCACTCCACACTTCTATATTTCTGTGTGTGTGTGTCTTTAATTCTTCTGGCGCCATTGGGTTAGGCTCTCCCCGACTGAGCTGGTCTTGGCAATTATTATATTAAATAGCGTATTTGTTCCTCTATCCTCTGTATTTCCTGTAAATTAGTAGCTAGACCTAAAGGCTTTATCAGATTTACAGCTGATGTTTTGGCAACATTATTTAATATCTTTCATCCAGCTAGATTTTTTTAATTAAAACAATTTTGATTTTTTTAAAGCTCCCATTTAAAAGTGAATATTTTCTTACGTTCCTACCCAGAATATATTACATAAGTGCTATAGCAAAAATCCTAAAGTGTTCAGGAAACATTTTCCTTCCTTTTTGTTTTTTTTTTTTTTAAGAGACAGGGTCTCACTCTGTCACCCAGGCTGGAGTGAGGTGGTGCAATCGCAGTCCGCTGCAGCCTTGAACTCCGGAGCTTCAAAAATCTTCCCACAGCAGCCCCCTGAGGAGCTGGAACTATAGACACGCATCATCATGTCTGGCTAATTTTGTTCATTTCTTTGGAGAGATGAGGTCTTGCTGAGTTACCCAGGTTGGTCTTAAACTGAACTCCTAGCCTCAAGTGATCCTCTGCCTCAGCCTCCCAAAGTACTGTGATTACAAGCAAGCACCTGGCCTGACAGTAAATATTTCAGGTTTATGGGCCATACAATTTCTGTTGAAACTTTCCTGTTGCACCTGCTCAACTCTGCCATTATAGTGACAAAGCCGCCCCAAAAAATATATAAATAAATGGGTGTGGCTACACTCCAATAAAATTTTATTTTCAAAACAGGCAGCTGCCAACAGGTCATAGTTTGCTGACCCCTGTTCTAAATGATCCAAAACTTTGACTTATAAAATACATGCATCACCAACAAATATAGAATGACTGTTGCGGGTTTTTTGGAAGGATTTCCGCATAGGCACAAAAGTAAGAAGCTATCTAGTCACCATATATATACCTAAATATGGATTCTGATTAAGTTAATAACTAGGGACTGGGTGTGGTGGCTTAGGCCTCTAATCTCAGCACTTTGGGAGGCCAAGGCAGGCAAATCCCTGGAGCCCAGGAGTGTCAGACCAGCCTGGGCAACAAAATGAGACTCTGTCTCTACAAAAAAAAAAAAAATTAGCCAGAAATGGTGGCACATGCTTATAGTCCCAGCTACTGGGATGGCAGCAGGGGTGCAGCTGAGGGAGGATCGCGTGAGTTCAGGAGATGGAGGCTGCAGTGAGTTGAGATTGTGCCAACACACTTGAGCTTAGGCAACAGAGTGACACCCTGTCTCAATAAAAAATAAATAAATAAAGTTAGTAACTAGTTGGCAGATGGAGTGGCAACAATTCAACTCATCAAGTGTCCATGGAACAAAAAACTATACAGGGGGCCCTTAGACGAGTAAGAGACAACACCTCTGCCCTTAAGGCCCAGCAGGCTAGTGCAGCAGGGGAAGATGAGTCAAATACATAACTAGTGATGTAAGAGGATGGCTGCAATAAGTACTACAAAAGGCAACACAATGACATCAGAGATTAAAGGAGAACAACATGGGTAGGAGCAGGAAACCACCAGGGATGAGGAAGCACCATGTAAAAATAAATACAAGTTGTTTTCTTGCCTGCACATCAGGGACTTTTAGCACAAGCTGGTCTTTACATACAAGGGCTATTCTGTATTCCTCTTTGTTCACCCTTCTAAGTTCAGACAAGTTCTCAGAAACAGCTGCAAGAGAAAGGCTTATGAGAAAGAATCGTGAGGGAGAGACTAACTCACCTTCTTGTTTTTCTAAGCTGTCTTTGCCAGCACCGCAGTCTAGATGATCCTCAACTGGAGAAAAGACTTCGGAAAAATTGAACTCGCCCTCTCCTGTCCACCAACCTTGGCTCTGAGCGTAACTCCTGAGTTCCGGATGCTCTGCATCCATCTTAGTGGTGAGCGAAAGCCGATTGCAAATGCACCTCACTCCCTCTGCAGAGAGTGCAAAGCCCCATTAGTTAAAAATATACTTATAAAGACTTAATCAAGAAATGGAAATTTATAGGGAATCCTTTCCCTGAAACACTGACTTTAACCACAGGGAGAAATCCGTTTAATTTTTGAAGAGAGAAGCAGACAATCATTGAGCCTCTTTCTAGGAGACCTCCTAAAAGGTCTGACCAGTCTTGACTGGGCATTATCACATTTTAAATGAGCAACAGTCACTTTACCCATCTTAAAAGCATAATCAAGAGGAAATATGTAAGGCTCTTCATTTTGGCTAAATAAGCCCCAAGCATTCATTAGTTACACACAAAAAAAGGGACAGGTGCTTTGAAAGAGGTACTGAGCTAACAAGACTTAGCCATCCATAAGAGTGTCCTCTATAATAGAGAGGCTGTTCCTCTACAGCAATGCTCTATCGCATCTATAGAAAGCCCCCTCCCTGAAAAAACACTTTACATCCCCACTTCTTGCCCAAATATATATGTTTTTTTTTAAAAAAAATACAAATCAAATACTTCATTCAACTTTTTTTTCAGGTCTCAACATTTAGAAAACCACATGGCAATGATAACGAATCTTTTTAAAATAACTGAATATATTCATGAATATATGTATGTCTGGGTACATGTGTGTGCGCACGTGTGTGTGTGTGAGATAAAGTGTGTGTGTGCGTGTGTGTATGTGTTTGAAAAATCTATGGGAAATTTTTTCTTATAAAAATAGAATTGTGACTAAATAAGTCTAGAATCACAAATGCCTGCATTCTGAGTATATTCCACTTTGATGAATGAGGGCTTAGACCAGAAACTCTCCATACCAGCTGGCCGGCTTGCTATGTCTTCTTCGAAGCCTGAGCTGCAAATGCACACAGGACAACTCAGCCTTCCGGCTTCAAGATGCTGTCTAGGGCACAAACACTAGGAAGTTACCAGCGCGAGCTTAAAAGGGCCATTCCTGTTTGCTGCTTCCAGGGAGCATGCTGATTTTCCAAATTCTTGGAGAATGAAGTGAGATAAAGAATCTAAACTACAAGCTACAGGAAAGCCATCACTGCCTGAAAACCAGTTCCTAGAGGCAGGATCAGTGCTGGACTAAGTTCTTTCAGTATGTTTTGCTTCACTGATTTACACTTCCAAAATAAGCATTCCTGGCTGGTGGGCATTGGTCCTTTGTCATTTATCTTTTCAGAGAGGACCATACAAGTACAATTATAAACAATTAAAAATAAAAACCAGTTTTGGCCTAAACAAATGATTTTGACATCATTCATACTAAGCTATTAAAAAAATACTCTTGAAAGTGACTCTACAGATATTAGTTTCCCAGTGGGCAGATTTATAGCAGGCATTTGCTTTCAAGAATGTTAGCCTTTGGGAGACGGAGTGCATTAAATCTTACTGCAATCCATCACACCGCTGCTGGGATCAGACGACATGAAGTCAATGAGTCCAAGAAATGGCTGGGGTTCTTCTTTATTTAAATATTTAGTTAACTAACGGCAGAATTCATTGTGTGTAATTTTTTAAGCTACATTGTGAAGAGACGCTCGGCTTTTGAAATGTAGTCATAGATCAAAAAGTGTTAGGTTCAACTTAAAAGCAATATGACTGCTTTGAAGCATGGATTACTAGCACTCTTGATGGAACCATTCAATAGTAAGACTTCATTTCAGGAGGGATTTTTATCAAGGAGTTTTAAGTTCCTGCATTGCAGGAGAGTTGGAGACCTGGTGGGCTGCACTGGCTGCCTTAGTTCTAGAAATACTTTAAGAGCTGGGCGAGTAGGTACACACCCTGGTGGGTGGGTACATGCTGGGCATATGAGGTGGAGAAACTCTCCATGATTGCTGACGGACACCACTAGCCCATTCTGCACCCTTGTGAGATAGAAAGAGGCCACCCCCACCTCCAGACAGACACAGCCTTCATACAGCTTGGTCAGGAAGCCACAGTCTAGATTCACTGCCTCACTGGGGCAATTTTGTATAGAGTACAATGTACCCATCATCCAGAGAAGCCCTGAACACTGAACTAACTTTGTGCACAGAAAACAGGCTTGATTCCCATCTACTGTGATAGATCTTCTGCTTCTAACTCGGGTCAAATTTGGTTCAATTCACCCCTAAGATAGGGATGGCACACAAGTTTCATCCCCAACATCATTTTGGATTACTTGGAAGAGACTTCCTGGTAAATTTAGTTAAGAAAAATACATAGGCCAAGAATAGGTTCAACGAAAGAAGAGTGTTGTAACCTACTCCTCCACCACCAGCATAGGAGGGAAGAATGGCAGTGCACACGCCATGTGGTCACCACCCAGTCCCAAGGAGCTGCTCGGGTCAATTCCCTCTTAGGACTACTTAGTCCTCTTGGAAGCCCTTTAACCCATTCTGGGATCTCATCCTGTCCAGAAAATGAGGATGCTGAGGTGGGGATACAAAACTACCGCTCCCACCCCTAACACTTCCTTCCCCAGGGCTGTGTTAGAAGCAAGATGCTGCAAGGGCCGCAGAGCAGCAATTTTACAGGCACTAAATGCTTCTGGGTGGACCATCTAATCCTCTGCTCTTCTAGAAACACTGTCTCACTGTGAGAGAGATGAACTTCACTCACGGAGAAATCCCAGAGCGGCACACACCGGTCCTCACACAGATCTAAACTCCTATTTTAGAGAACCATGGCAAGCACAAAGATCTACAGGGTTGGGGGTGACAAGGAGTTACTGTTCAGGGAAGGGACTTGTTGGCCTATTACACAAGAAGAGTCACCATTCTCTTGGCCAATTAATAGAGTAATAGTTTAAGTCATGGAATTCCTGGTAGTCAAAAGCAGGCTCTTCCCAGAAAGCAAACAGAAAATACGAAATGTTAGAAGACTGCTTCACTCCAGGTTCAGGAGACTCCAGGTTCTCTTCTTGGAGGTGCCCAGAAATGAGAGGCATGCCAAAGCATGACAGTCTCACACAGAGAGGACCCGCAACAGCACATCTTTCCTCCAGGTCTGACACTGTACGTGCAGGCCACCCCCATCTCTGTGGCCTTCCCTGTCCTCAGAACTCTCCACCATCCACACCTGCTCACCTGTGACTTTCTCGGCAGCCCAGTACTTCCCTACGGTCTCGAGCACCCAGGCTTCATCACGATCCACAATCAGATATGCACTTTGGAAGCTGTGGCAGGAGTTTGCATCTTCATAGTAATTCCCACCTTGTCCGTGTTCTTCCAACAAGGAGACAATGACATCTAAGGCTTCTTTAGCTGTTTCCCCTCTTTCTAAACCAAGCCTGCAGGAAGGAAACCAGAACTATACTTCAGTCATTTCATACCACAGGATTGTTACTAGAGTAACCAAAGACTGGGCAAGGCCGAGTTATGAAGCATGCCAACACGTGTAAACATGTTAAGTCTGCAGAACAATAAGCAAACTGATTAACTGCACTGTATCTCAGAATACACTTCTCACATATTTGCTTTAAAAACCAAATGGGATAGCCAGGTGCAGTGGTTCATGCCTATAATCCTAGCAGTTTGGGAGTGGCAGGAGGATTGCTTGAGCTCAGGAGTTCAAGATCAGCCTGGGCAACATAGTGAGACCTCTTCCTCAAAAGAAAAAAAAATTTTTTTTAATTAGCCAGGCATGGCGGGACACACTGGCAGTCTCAGCTACTTGGAAGGCTGAGGTGGTACGATTGCTTAAGCCAAGCAGGTCGAGGCTGCAGTGAGCCATGATCATGCCACCGCACTCTAGTCTGGGCATCAGAGTGAGACCCTGTCTCAAAAAAAAAAAAAAGAAAGAAAGAAAGAAAGAAAGAAAAAATCATAAAGGTGTTTTCTGTCTTTCGTCATTTCCCTTCCACACAGACAAATCGGGAACCCCAGTGGCTTCTCCCTCTTGGAAGGCACCTGCCTGTCTTCCCCTCTTCTGACTGTGTCTCCCACAGAGCTGGCCGGCTCAGCTCTAGCCCTTACACAACCACCTCTCTGTGGCATGTACTCCCTCCTGACTCTAACCTGGGCAAAAGGAAATCAAGGCCAAGTCCGGCCTTGATTTCTATTATTCTACACCAGGGATTTTGCTTACTTATTAAAAGTGTTCAAATGCCAGACATTATCCTGTGTCCAGAGAGGACATTGTCCTCTGTCTCTGTCTCAGAGACCTTACTAGGAACGGGCAACTGGTTGAGACATAATCAGTCTTTTCTACATATATCTCCTCCTACCTATCAGCCTACGTCTATTGGTATGGCTTACAGCTTCAGTCATCAAAAGAATATGTATTCCCTTTGAAGTGAGACATCCATCTCCCTCCAGCCTTTCCAATTAATAAACCCTTTAAAGAGGGCACTGATATGGTTTGGCTGTGTCCCCACCCAAATCTCAACTTGAATTATATCTCCCAGATTTCTCACTTATTGTGGGAGGGACCCAAAAGGAATTGGGGGGCCGGTCTTTCCCATGCTATTCTCGTGATAGTGAATAAGTCTCACAAGATCTGATGGATTTATCAGGGGTTCCCGCTTTTGCTTCTTCCTCATTTTCTCTTGCACAGTACTTCCCTCTGTGTGACCTTGGGCAGGTTACATATTTTGAACTTCAGTTTTATGTCATCTATAAAATGAATGCCCACATCATTTAGTTGCTATAAGAGTAGGTTTATGAGATAACATCCATGAAAATATGCAGTGCTAGTGCCTGTGAGCAGGAAAGTGATCAGTAAATTTCTGGAGGTAGAACACTGTGGCAGAGAAACATGACTCAGAGATAAATGGACCCAGCTTCTAGTTCTGGCTCTGCTACTCACTGGCATTATGATCTTCAGTAATGTGACCTTTCCAAACCTTGATTTTTCTCATCTGCAGATTGAAAACAATACCACCTCCCTCTATGGCTGCTATGAAAGAGGATGGTACATGCCATGTACTCAGGAAGTGTCCATTTATTCATCTGTTCATTCGAATTATAATTCCGGTGGCAGGAACACAGGAGTCTTAGAACCCGGGCAATGGCACTACTACAATGGTGGTACAAGCCAGTTCTTGGTGAATTTTCAACTTGAAAAGTAACAACTATTCAAATTTATCTAATTTGATGCTTCCTAAAGGGATATTTCACTATGCTGCCAGGGAGAAGAAAAGCTAATACAACTAATCTATAGGCTGATTATTATAACAGGCTTATGTTTGTAGTCAAATAATTACATGACAATTCATTTGACATTTCTCATTTTAAGCTTATGTAGCAAGACTCGGTTACAAGGCAGTGATTTACAAAGCTGAACCCTAAAACCTTAGGAGAGGGATAAAAGAATAAACCCATTAGAAGATTGAATTCAGCTGACTTTTCCTTTGGTCAATGTCATCTCCTCCAAAGAGAAGGAACAGAAGCAGGCACTCATCTTGAGGCTCTGGAACAAGCAAAGGTGCTGTGAGTGCCTCTTGGAAGCCCAAGCTGTGCACACTCAAAGGCCTCCTTCCTCCTTTCCACAGGTCCCTGGTAGCCCCCTGGTCACAATGCCTCATGCAGACATTCCAGGCAGAATCCTGTTCCCAGGGCCTTTGCAGGGCCCCAACTTGCCCGTGCAAACATGTGCTAGGAGCATGTGAATACACAGTCAGCTGTAACAGCCCCGTCTTCGGAGTTTGTGACTTATCTTTTTTGATTTCTAGTGCACTCTTCTGATGTTCTGCCTGTGTGCATTCCACACTGAGGCCCTAGCACGTGCACTTGCCCTCCCATGCTGACTTTGATGTCCTCTGGCAGAGTTGGCAACAGGACCTCAGCACTATCTACAGACCTAATTCTGATTTCACCCTCCTATCCCTTGTGCCAGGACCGTGGGTCAGAGATACCCCTTTGTCCCACCTGATTATTCCCACCTGCTCTTCCTACCGTGCGATGAGGACAGAGCTACTGCTCCATAGGACAAGGGCCGTGAATAACACCAGGGTTACACCATCGCCCTCTGCAACTGAGAAATGCAGATGAATCCCATGGCACTGGGTGCAGAAGAGATGCCAGAGAGACCTGGGGCCGCAAGTCACACGGCATCCAGAGGCCTATGTTAAAGCCATTCCCAACAGTCTCACCTCCTACATGGGGCAGATTCATGTGATTCCAGAAGAGGGCAGTGCTCTCTGGCCCCATGCCTAATTTCACTTTGGCTGCTACCCTTCCGCATGGGCAGGACCAGGACAGGGAAGGGGAAGAAACTCAATGGGCCAAGGTTAGAGTCCCACTGTAACATCTATCTTCTGTGCAGTTCAAATCCTTCCAAAGTGTGTGCTTTGTCCAGCTTGTTCTGGGCCTGGGAATTAGATGTTCCTGAATTCAATTCCTAGTTTTATGGGACAATCTTTCCTTGGGAGCCCATGACCTTCTCACAGGTATGTCAAGCTCACCCTGCCCGTTCCTGAAAAGTTAACACATCTCACTGAGAAAGATGGGTCACACCTGTACTTCCCCTGCTTAAAGCCCCTTTGTTTAGAAACTGCTTATCTTTTCAACATCTGTGCCTCCATGGATTAGGAGACCCCTGTCCCTTTCTATCTCAAATCAGGTAAAACTAGATTTGCCATGGACATATAATCACTGACTTGGGAAAAGTAATAAAAAGAGGCAACACTGCCCCCTTGGAGAGATGGGCCTGGTATTCTTACCGGACTCAGGTGCAAATAATCTTCCTCCACCCCACAATCAAGTAGTCTGCCAGGCCCTTCTGGGGTCAGGACCTTTTGGAAATTGGAAATTCCCAGCCTTCAGCCAGAGAGCTGGAAGCAGGAAGGTAATGCTGTGAAGTGATTGCTTGTCCCCCTGGTTTCCCCAAAAATTCTTATGTTAAGCCTAATCCCCAGTGGGATGGTATGGTAGGCGGGACCTTTGGGAGGTGACGAGGTCATGAGGGGTGGAGGCACCATGATGTGATTAGTGCCCTTAAAAGAAGAGCCACCAGAACACATCCTCTTTCTCTGTTCTCTGCCATGTGAGGATACAGGGGAAGATGGCCGTCTGCAAACCAGCAAGCAGACTCTCCCCAGACACTGGGTCTGCCAGCGCCTTGATCTCAGATTTCCCAGTCTCTAGGAATGTGAAAAATAAATGTGTGTAGTTTAAACCCCCTAGGCTATGGTATGTTTGTTGTAGCAGCCCAAATGGACTAAGACGAGTAATAACACAGGTGATGGATGTGAAGGTGATCTAGGGAAAGAGCGTGTGAAACTTTTTGACTTATCTCCATCTCTCAGTGTCCTGAAATTCCTGTGTCATTGACAGTTGAAGTAAAATGTGTTCCACCACATAGAGGAGTGGCCTCTCTGAGGTTAGCAAGCCCTGGGATCCCTGGCTTAGCCGCCTTCTAGCTCTGGGGCCTTGGGCAACTCCTTTAATCCTCCTAAGCTCCAGTGTCCTCACCTCTCAAAGGGAGGAGCCCTACTTCACTGGGTGACTGTGAGAGTTAAATGAAATAATATGTGCAAAGCATGTCTTACCATAGTGTTCAGGAAATAGTAACTCTGATTACACAGGTTCCTCCTGCCTACAAATGGTGACTGAGCCTCCTTTTAAATCACCTGGGTCCTCACATTCACCAACAACCTAAAGACAAATTAGAGACCTTTCCAAATTTTCACACTGGCCTTTTGTCAAGGACTTTTGTGATTTTTAACATGCTGAAGGTCTGATGGAATGTGTCCAAAATTATAAGATGTTCTGAAATATTGGAATTGACTAGGTGTTAGTGCCATTGTTAAACACAAATGGGAGTAGCAAAAGTCAGTGTGCAGGAAAAAAAAGAATAAAGTAGTTATGCAAAGGGAAGAAAGGGCAAGAAACACTGAAAGAAGGCAGCAATCTGCTGGAGGCAGTTGCTACCAGCTTGGAGAGCAGATGGTTAAATTTTAGGGATTTTGAGCCAGTTGTGAAACTGTTGGTAGCTTGAAACCCATCACGGTGGGAGTATTTACACTAAGGAAATTGAAAAAGGACTCAAACAGCGCTGCCCCTTCCCTCCACCAGGCTGGTTATTAAACATTTACCAGCATACTTCTGACAAAGAGGTTCCAAATGCTTCCTAGTTCTCATCCATGTTCAGGCCCAGACCTATCATGTCTGACAGACCTTGGATTATAAGTGGCACCCTAGGCTGGGTGTGGTGGTTCACGCCTGTAATCCCAGCACTTTGGGAGGCC
>NW_012101209.1:2804032-2814670 GCF_000951045.1 Mandrillus leucophaeus | reverse complement strand
GCTCACTGCAACCTCCCTACCTGGGTGCAAGCAAACCTCCCACCTCAGTCTCCCAAGTAGCTGGGACCACAGGCATGGGCCACCATACTGGGTTAATTTTGTATATTTTGTAGACAGAGGATTTTACCATGTTGCCGAGGCTGGTCTTGAACTCCTGGGCTCAAGCAATCCTCCTGCTTCGGCCTCCCAGAGTGCTAAGATTACGGGGCATAAGCCACCATGTCAGGCCCTTTTTTTCCTTCTTTTAGACAGGGTCTCAACCTGTCACCCAGGCTGGAGTGCAGTAGTGCAATCATGGTTCACTGCAGCCCTGACCTCATGGACTCAGCAATCCTCCCACCTCATCCTCTCAAGTAGTTGGGACTACAAGCATGCAACAGTGTGCAACCAGCTACATTTTGCATTTGTTTTGTAGAAACAGGCTTTTGCCATGTTGCCCAGGCTGGTGTTGAACTCCTGGGCTCAAGTGATCCTCATGACTCGCCTCCTACAGTGCTGGTGATAGCAGTGGTGGCCCATCTGGAGGAGCCACTATGAAGATGCCGGCTGCAATGGGGAGGCGGGGCCTGGGTTGCGTGCTTTGTGAGGCTGGTGGGAGTCCCGACCCCTACCGAGTTGGCAGGGTGGGAGCCCCATGCTCCCAGGCACAGCTGCAGCTGCTCTGGACCTGGGCATCCCTGTGCTGTCAGGAGCCCAGGAAGCCCTTGCCCCTACAGGCTTGGAAGTACCTGCTTCCTGCTCCCTGACCTCTTCCTGCTACCAGCGCCTGTTCCAGTGCAGAGCAAACTTGTGGCTGAGCCCAGGTGCTATTGCAGCCTGGCTGGGTGTGCATATGCTCAGGGTGGTGCTGACATGCCAGCCCTCTTCCGCCCTGAGCTCCTCCAGACTTTGGGCACCAATGAGCACGGGAGGGAGGTTGGGAGGGCTGAGGGCAGCTCGGTGTGAGCCTGCCAGTACCCCCCAGGATGAAAAACCTAGGCAACATGGATGGCATGTTAATGGCAGGAGGCAGACAGGTTCCTGGGCGGAAAAGAGCAGGTCTCCAGTGAAACCCCACCTTCAAGCCAGGAACAGCCTGAAGTCTGGACTGCCAGTTCCGCGTGGAGTACGCAGCTCAGAGTGAGAACTTATGGTGCTTTTTCCGGGCCTGCCCATGACCCGATCAGCAAGCACTTCCCCCTTTCTGAGCCCATAAAAACCCCAGACTCAGCCAGACTCACACGGACACTGGGACTACCAGCTGTAGGAAGGAGCTACCAACTTTGGGCCTCCTTGACTCGCTGGGATGACCTGCCTGTGGAAGGGAGCTACCCATTACAGGTCTCCTCTCTGCCAAGAGCTGGATACTCGTCAGGATGACCTGCCTGCAGAATGGAGCTACCCACTTTGGGTCTCCTGAGAGCTGTTCTGTTACTCAATGAAGCTCCTCACCACCTTGCTCACTCTCCAGCTGTCCATGTATCTCATTCTTCCTGAACATGGGACAAGAACTTGGGACCTGCCAAATGGTAGAACTGAAAGAGCTGTAACACAAACAGTGCTGAAGCATGCCCCCATCCCCCACCATTCGCCACATTGCAGGTGATGACAAGGAGAGAAGAGCTGCAGTCTTTTGGGGAGTCCAGACCTAGGGGCTCCCCGAGCCAGGGCTGTGACACCCTCTTTGGGGCTCTAGAGTTCCTGGCATTTCCAAGCTGCCAGGCACCACTATGTTCTTTGGTGACTGCAGTGGAAGCCATTTGCAGTATGCCTGGTCCAGCCGCAGCCTCGCACAGAGCTAGCGCCTGTGCCGACGCCTAGAACTGCCCATCCCGCTGTAGCTGGCACACCTGGCTGTGTGCAGTGGCTGGACCCCATGCTTGCTCACATACCCCTTATCCCTCTGCGCCTGGCTTGCCCTTGGAAGGCATGAGATCCAGGTCAGTAGCATGAGCTGAGTACAGCGTGCCGGGTCAAGTGGTAGAAAAAACCCAGCAGCCTGACCAAAACTCAGGCAAAGGTGCCACCAGTCACAGAGGTTTCTGGCTGGAAAAGCAACACCCTAAGGATCATGTGACACTGAGATTACAGGCACAAGCCAGTGTACCTGGCCAAATTCCCACTTTTATGTTAGCTTTTACTGGCTACTCATTACTTGGAACCAACTTCATGAAACATGCAAAAATGTGTACGTGTCTTTATGCGCCTCTTCCTCAGGAGAAAGGGACTAGTGGTCAGAGAACAGTGAATCAAAAATAACAGATGAAGCTTAGCTTTCAGATAAATGTCACTGAAAACACATTATAAAAACAGTATTGCCTAACGCTTACATTCCCATAAGCCTCTAGGAAACATACACAAATTATACCTTTATCTTAAAATCACTGCCTATTACATTACTACTGTCATTCCCTTATGTCTCTTTGAGCTGAGGTTGGATTTCACATGCTGCTGGAAAGTACAAAGTACCAGGATAAGTATAGGGGTAAGTGCTGTATTCATTGAATAATTAACCACAGTCTAGCAGGCCCTTGAAAGAGCGCGTGAAATGGATATAGCCTGCTCTCATAGGAGCTGTCCAGGGAGGAACTGGCACTAGGCACAGAGTGCAAGCAAGGCCAGAGAAAGTAGTGGTTCCTTATATAGCAATACCTAGGGAGGCACTGAGCCCCAAATTAAGAGAATGCAACCAACTGACAGAAAGTTTCCCCTGGAGCAGTGGTTCTCACCTTAACCATGCATCAGCACCAGCTGGATAACTTGTTAAAACAGGTTGTTGGCCCCTCGGTGTGAAGTAGGGACCCAGAATTTACATTTCTAGCAAGTTCCCAGGCGATGCTTGTTCACCAGCCACACTTTGAGAACCACTACCCTAGAACTTGCCATTCAAACTGTGGTTTTTCGACCTGCAGTATCAATATCATCTGGAGTTTCTTAAAAATTAATACAGGAATTAAATCATTAAAAAGGAAATCTGGGGCTGGATGTGGTGGTCCATGCCTGTAATCCCAGCACTCTGGGAGGCTGAGGCAGGCGGATCACGTGAGGTCAGAAGTTCGAGACCAGCCTGGTCAACACGGTGAAATTCTGTCCCTACTAAAAATACAAAAATTAGCTGGGTGTGGTGGCATACAGCTGTAATCCCATCTACTCAGGAGGCTGAGACAGGAGAATCGCTTGAACCTGGGAGGCAGAGGTTGCAGTCAGCCGAGATCATACCACTGCACTCCTGGGAAACAGAACAAGACTTGTCTAAAAAAGAGAGAGAGAGAATGCTGGGTAATGAGCATGAGTTACTTTTAAGATTTTGTTGGTATGAAATGACCCTTCAAAATCTGGCTTTGCTTGGCTGAACTGATCATAGCTGCTTTAAAGATGAAACCAGACCCTGAATTCAAAGATCCACTTAAGGTGCAGAATGGAGCTACCCACTTTGGGTCTCCTGAGAGCTGTTCTGTCATTCAATGAAGCTCTTCACCACCTTGCTCACTCTCCAGTTGTCCATCCCCACCCTGAAGAATCTACCAGTGACAGGTCCTCTTCACACCCTTTTTATTGCAATAGCTGGACATGGCTAGCCCAAGATGGAGTTAAAGTTATATGGTGAAGGTTAAACTCTCATCCTGTCATCTACTCCGGACCTTGCTAATTATCACAATGCCAAGTCTGTGACAAACTATCTTCTCTGTCTACCTCCCTCAGCCTTGTAGCTTCAGGTCAAATGAACCTCCCCCTCAAAGCATTCACAAATATTACCAGTCTGTGATAATCTGTGAACATCCTGCAGTGTTTGCTGAAGGCCACACCATGGAATTCTGTGCCATTCACGTGGCATCAAATCTCAGATTACTTTGAGTTACCTCTCTCCCACTATCTTCTTATATTACTCTTACAATTTCCATTGTTCAATTTTCTTCTTCCTGCAACCAGACTAAAATCCCTTTGAAGCTTTGAGCTGCTTCATGTGCCCACAGAGTCTAGCACAAAGTAGAATTCAGTAAACTCCTGTTGCTTTATTGGTTGATAATCTTAAAAAGATACATCAGGGGCTCTGAAGAAAGACAAAAAATCCTCTTCCACTGTCCCTTAGAAATCAACTATTAAAATGGTAATTTTGCCTGTTCTATAAGTCCCATACTGCAAATACAATAAAAAATACTGGAGAGCTGTCAAAACATAAGCTCAAAACTTCTTGGTATTCTATACATTTCATTTTGCGAATCAAGAGAAGACTAGCTATAAATAACTGATTTTTAAAAACTGGCTTTTTCTGCCTTTTCCCCAGCTCAGGGAAGCTGCTCTTGCTGAGTTTATAAGAATGAGGAATGGTAAGGAAAGGTAAGAAAGGCAGGAAGTCACTGTGCTACCAAAAGGGTGTCCCTGGCAGACCTCTCCATCAGGTGGCAGAGGAGTGAGTTTCTGAGGCCGCTGTCTAAATGTGCCATTTCCCCTGCAAAACCAAAGTCCAACCCCATTCCTTTTTCTAGGATGTTAGCTTTGGGAGTTCTTCAGAAGTCATCCAGTCTAGACCTCATATTGAAAAAATGAGGAAACTGTGGCCCAGAGAGGTGATGTAACTCGGTACATCCACACTGAAAGCCAAGAACTCCAGCTCCCAGCCCAATCTTCTTTCAACTATGTCATGATTTTTATTTCAATTCACTATTTCAGGGACAAAACAAGGCATTTCAGAATGTTGCTTTGTTCCAGCCTACCTTCTACTTTAGTCATTCATTCAAAATTCAGTTATTGATCACTCATTACAGGCCAGGCACACAGTTCTCAGTGCTTATAACACAGGAGTGTACAGACAAAGATTCCTGCCCTATCCCGCTCGCACAGCAGGTTCCTTCTGCTGTATAGCGGCTGGGAGAGGAGAAAAAGGAGGAAAAAACAACTGAGACAGAGAGAGGAAAGGAGGGAAGTGATCTCTGTTCAATTTTTCTTTTCTGGTTTATGGTTTTTCATATTTATATATATATTATATATTTCAAGTACTATAAAATCTATCCATTTAAACTATACAGTTCAGTGGTTTTTAGTATACTCATAAAGTTGTGCAGCCATCACCACAATCTAAGGTTTAGAACACTTTCAATACCCACAAAAGAAAGCTCATGCCCATTAGGAATCATTCCCCACTCTCTCACCCACATCCAAACCCCAGGCAACCACTAATCTAACTTCCTGCCTCTATGGATTTGCCTATTCTGTATATTTCATATAAATAGAATCTTATAATATGTGAGCTTTTCTGTCTGGCTTCTCTCTCGGTATAATGTTTTCATGATCATTATGCTTTAGTGTGTATCTGTACTTGATTCTTTTTTTTTTTTTTTTGATGGAGTCTTGCTGTTGTTGCCTAGGCTGGAGTGCAATGACATGATCTCGGCTCACTGCAACCTCCATCTTCCGGGTTCCAGCAATTCTCCTGCCACAGCCTCCTGAGTAGCTGGGATATTGGCGCCCAGCACCACGCTCGGTTAATTTTTGTATTTTTCATAGAGACGGAGTTTCACCATGTTGGCCAGGCTGGTCTCAAACTCCTGACCTCAGGTGATCCACCTGCTTTGGCCTTCCAAAGTGCTGGGATTACAGGCATGAGCCACCATGCCCAGCCACTTGATTATTTTTTATTGTTAAATAACATTCCAACATTCCATGTATTGAATCCATTGTAATCCATTCATTTACTCCATCATCTTAAAGTTTCTATCAAAAGGCACACACCATCTTTGGAAGGATTATGTTAAAAAATGCAAAGTTTCGGAAGAAATACATCCTGTCCCCATTTCCAACCTTTTCTGGGAAGTTGTTTCAAAGAATCACCGTGCAGTACCTGACCAGATCCATCCCCAGCAAGGCTTCTATCTCGGCAGCTGGCTCTCTGGTGTTGACGGCTTCATTGGCTATGCACACTCCATGTTCATTGGCTCCCATTTCTGCCCCCCAGAGCCAGGCGGGTCTGCTTATCATTATGGCATGGGTCCTCGGAACTTGGTCGATTGAAATGTAAGTGCACTGAAAAACAAACACAGGAAAGAAAACGCCATCACCTGTCAGGTACTACCTCATTTCCACCTGGGTACTTATACTGTACCATCGTATCAGTTACAAACAGAGCCAAAAAATAAAAGGCCTTGGGAATACCCTGATTCTTAAATCTTCACAACGCAGCTCAAAAGTCTCCATGGTGAGTTTCAGTCTGTGTGGCTCATGCCAATCTATTCCTGGTGCTCACGTAATAGGGCAATCATCTTGAACCAGCTATTCAGCCAGTCATCATCCTGAACATCCTAAGCCTGCCCATTGCAACAGGCACAGGCGGCTGCCAGCATTCACCAATATTGAACACAGCTATTTACGAGCCCTACCTTCAAAAGAAACTTTATCTAGAAGCCTAAGATAGAAAGCAGATAAAAGGGAAGATCTTTGTCTAAAGAAAGCAGAACCCTGAGTCCCCCTGCAAGGACCATCGGGGTTTCCTGTAACACAGTTTGATAACTTACATGGTTGCTCTAGTGGTGGAAAACAGAAAAGGATCATAACATTTGCATTTAACTACTGCATTACACTGTGGGCTTTCCTGTCTGTCCCATTTGATCCTCACACTGAGACAAAGAAGGTGGACACAGAAGGAAACAGTCCCACGCAAGTGCATCTCCAGCTGCTCTCAGAACTGCAGAACATGCAACTTAGTGGGGCATCTTACCTTCTCCAGGCTGCGGTGGCTTTACCTGGAAAATGAGGGAGCTAATTTGAGTCAAACTATTTCTTCCCAAGTATTTTTAACCTCAGAACACTTTCTTCATACAAACTCTTACACAGAATCATAAGCACAATAAAATCAGGCCAAGTATGTCCAGGCAAAGGGAGGAAGAGGCCCGGGACCAGGGTGTGGGTAACCCTCAGAGTCTCGCCCTCCTGTGCTTCCCTTTTCCCTCCCCACATTGTGACCCATGGCAGAGGAACCTGCAACTAGCTTCCCCATGGGGGCCTCCTGACTCTGACATTCTATGAGCCTATGACACACTCTTTGTGTGGTGGATGCTGTATTGAATTCAAGTCTCTAAGTTACACAGTGCTCTGGAGCTCTCAAGGGAAAATTTTATCAGCTGCAGGAGTCATTTACGTTTTAAACTGGGCAGCTGAAAGCAACAGCAGTCTTAGATCTTTCTTTTTTTAACTCAAGACCCAGCTATATCGACTGAATGCAGCCCACAAAGCTATTCTGTATTGACTTCCCATAATTGCTAAACCTCATGTAAGAGCTGAAACCCGTGTGGCACACACGTTAGTCAGGTGACTTTGGCTCTGCAAAATTCATGTTAGGTGTTGCTCTGCACTGGGATAATGTCATTTAACTCGATAAATATTTGCAAACTGAAAGCTAATTATATCCAGAGATTTTCAAGAGACTCTTGAATTTTTCATGGCAAATTGACAATAAAATATACTCAAGATTTGTCCCCTATGTAGTTCCCAAAAGTTAGTTATTTAAAAAGAAATAACTTGTAGAGCACAAAGCTGGCCACAGCAGTAATCAAACTCTGCTCCTCTGTGCTCTTCTGAAATGGAATTGACGTTTACATCTTAACATTGCACTCCATGTCAAAAAGTAGTCCAGGCATTGACCAACACTTTCCAAAACCCCTGTGCCAGTGACAACTTTTGTCTTGAAAGCAACAAGTAAATAGGAAACTAATCTCAGCTTCTTAAGCACAGATTTATTATACAGGTTTTTAAAAGGGCAGGAAAAGAAGTAAAAATTAGGAAATGGTTTATTTTTCCTCAAATTCATTTTTACACACTCATTTCTATTTTCTCAATTATTTACAGAGCACCAACTACACGCAAAGCATTTTGTGCTAAATGTTGCAAGCAGAAATCAGTGAGGAGGCCCAGGCCCTGTCCTTTTGGTTGGGGAGGAAGGCAAAGGCATGCACACAAATTCCTATGAGCCCAGGCCAGCTTCAGGGTCTCCAAGGCCTGCCGCTTCCTTCCTGCAGCATCTTGCCAGTGCCTCCTGCTTTGCCCTTCTGATCCACCCAACCCTGTTCTGCTTTTCCTCTTTCCTGTTCCATTACATTTATCCCCTTCTGAAATACTATAGAACTGATGGACTTATTGCATGTACTGTTTATGTATACTATCTCCCCCAGTTAGAGTGTAAGCCCCAAGAGGGAAAGGGGATATCTTTGTTATTTAATTCACTGACATACCCCAAGTCTGATACATATCTGGCATCAATAAGCCTTTTTTTGGATGGGTGGCTGAGTGGATGGATGGAGAAACTACAAAGATCTAAGGGAGCATAGAAGGTAAAAGTTCAAAGAAATGAGGAACACATCCGCATGGTCCTCTAGAGGCTGGATCAAGTGGGAGAAATCTGAGTTAACTTTAAAAAACGGGCCAGCCGTCAAGGTGGCTAAGGACTTAAGAGAGGAAGGGGCATGCCAAGGGTCTCCATAGTCCAGAGAGGTGTCTGCTGTGCCATGTGGGGGAGCTGCCATGATGTCATTAAGGCACAGAACTGCAAGGGCTTAATATGGACTGCCTGATTAAAAAAATGTTGACAACTGAATCAAAAAGACCAGATGGTCTTCGTAGGAGTTCAGAATATATGCAGCTAACTTGCTTTTCAGGCCAAACTCGGAATGGTGAGGAAGGAAGGGGATCCCCAAGTAGCCAGATGGGCCCAATCAGCCCTCCTAAGCACCAGACCGAAAGCCAGGCAGCCAGGCAGCCAGGCCCTGAGCCTGGAACACATGCCCCGTGCTGCATCTTTGTCACAGGCCACAGAGCATGGGCCTCATAAGGGCTCTTCTATGACAGCCATTCACACCTGCTCCATTACGTTTTAAATCTGGCTAATCACAACCAGGTGAGCTGGGGGAGGGGTAAACACACTTGTCTCATGTAGATGGACTGGCTACTTAAAATCCCACTTTGGGAGCAAATCTCACAAAATCAGGAACAGTTACGCAAAATTTAATTAGCTAAACTCGGTAAAGTCAGCCATCTAGAACATGAACTCCACAGCCATTTTAAAATAAATCCACCCACCTTTACAACTGCCACATTATTAATGAGCCAGAGAAGTCAGATTTGAGGAAGCAAAAGAGGTTTCTCCAGGTACAAATAGCCAAAAAGCACCTGACATCTTCTTTCTGTGTGGCAAAAACAATTTAGTTCCCCAAGTCAAAATTCCTAGCTTAATTTCTATTAGAAAAGAAAAAGAAAAAAGGAAAGCGTTCACCACTTAAAAGATGGATCTTTACAGAGATGGTTCTGGTCTCAGCTTTGGTTATTAAAGTGAACTGTGGAAAGAGATGAGCAATTGGTCTTTCTGCCCCACGGCCACTCCCACCCAGCCTTTCATAAAACAAATCTGTCAGTTAGTGTGACCTCTGGGTGCCCAAGTCACATAACAATATAAGAATGCCCAGAGCAGGAGTGTGCAGAAGCATACTTCTAAATGTCAGCATGCCCAGTGCTAATCAGGGGGTTCCCAAGGATCCGCCTGTCCTGAGCTTGCCACTCTCTCAGGGACCACCCGCCAGGTTAGGCTGGAGCCTCGAAAAGACCCTAGAGCCAAAGACAAAAACAATTCTGCAGAGCAAGCCCTTCACTATTTTGTGTGATTACGTTGGAAATGAAAAGCAAGATCAGCTTTATGCCGTCACTTCACCCCATCCACATTCCAACACACACTATTTCTGGATACCACCCAGTGAAAGGGGAAACAGAGACACTCACACAATAGACGTTTCAATTAATGAAACACAACCATTGTGCCTTTCGTACTGTACTCAGATGGTGAACACAACCCTGGCGCCACCAGCAAAAACCATTGTGAGATGAGGTGATGAGTCAGCCAAACTTCTCAGGGTGGGGGAAGATGGCAAGGAAAATGGGATGCTTTGGAGAGATGTTTTTAGCTTTCACAAATTTGTAGCTCTAAAGGAGCACTGATAATTATCACTGAGGGTTTTTAATTTATTTTTAATTACATATGTGAGAGTGTGTGTGTGTGTGTGTGTGTGTGTGTATTTTTTGTTTGTTTTGGAGATGAACTCTTACTATGTTGCCTAGGCTGTCCTCCCAACACCTGGGCTCAAGCGATCCTCCCCTCTAAGCCTCCCAAGTAGCTGGGACAAGAGGTGTGTGCCACCATGCCCTGCGTGTTTGTTTTTATTTTATTTTTTTACCCCAGTGTCTTGCCTGCTGTTTGACTGGTTTTAGGAAATGTATTCTTAAGGTTCATATACGTTTAAATAAAGACAAAAGAAGGTGCTGAGATCAGAGGACAACATCCTCAACCATACTTTAGAAGAACTGTTTTTTATTTCACTGAAGCATAAGATCTTTGGGGAGGAACAATGCAAAGGTCTGAGATGAGAAATGCATTTGGGAAAGGGGACATTATGGAAGGAAGTCCTCTGCTAAGCCATGCTCTCTTGGAAGTGAGGGAGACACTTCTGACTCCATATAAGACTGGGGACTCCAGATTCTGGAGCTGGCTAGAAGAAAACAAAAAAAGAAAGGAAGGAAGAAAGAAAGAAAGGTGGCGGGGAGAGGGAGGGAAGGAGGGAGGGAGTAGGGAGGGAGGCAGGAGGGACAGAGGGAGGGAGGCAGGAGGGACGCCAAACACCTGTT
>NW_012101209.1:2782836-2803926 GCF_000951045.1 Mandrillus leucophaeus | reverse complement strand
GAAGCAAGGAAGGAATAGTGCAAATCTGTCCAATGAAGGAAGGAAGGAAGGAAGGAAGGAAAGAAGGAAGGAAGGAAGGAATAGTGCAAATCTGTCCAGTGAAGGAAGGAAGGAAGGAAGGAAGGAAGGAAAGAATAGTGCAAATCTGTCCAGTGGTCATGAAGCTTTGCTCAGCTCTCCCTGACTCCAAAATGACTTGTACTTTCCTATTGTAAGAAATAATTTTCAGAATTAAAATTCAGCTCCCCCCACCCCCGCAACATACACACACCCCACACACCACAAATATAGCCTCCATCTGGACAATTTTACTAACAATGCTACCAGCCATCATTAACTGGTAATTTTCTATTCTTCTTGTAAATATTTTCAATGATAAAGGGGAAATGATCTACCAAAAGCCTTCCCCAAATCATGAAAGTTATATAAACTCATTGATGACACTGAATCCATACAGTATTTCATGTAGTGGAAAACAGACAAAAATTTAAGCTAATTTGAAAAAAAATGAGGAAATGATAAAGACTTTAAAAAGGAAATAATGAAGACAATATTTATTAACAAAGAAAGACTCTTTAAAAAAATATTATGTGTCAAATCTAACTTTGTTATAAAGAATTCTGTCTCCATAAATTCTGGTATAATTAGCCTCTTGGACACCAAGTATAAGTAATGTAAACCTTAGCCAAAATCCCACTGTTTTTCTGGAAAAGAAGTCTAATGTTGGATCCAATTTTTTTCCTAAATAGAAGGTTCAACCATGTAAGAATGGACCTGTATCATCCATTAGCACGCATGCATACACAGGCACACACAAACACATACACACACACACACACAAAAACACATACACACACACACACACACACACACACACCTGCACACCATAATCCAGGAAGTTATTCCTCTCCTCCTTCAACACGTCTACCTAGAGAGAGGGCAGGACTTGGGGTCAAGTTGAGATGAGTTCTCTGATGCATCCTCAGAGAGGACAGAGGCGCTTTCAAATATTGATACCTATTTACCCATCCTACCCTGCAACCAAAAGAGATGTTATTAAAAGCCCAGAATACACAAGGGAAAGACTAAAGAATATAAAATTAGGATGTTCTAATCTGCAAACTGCAGCTGAAAAAAAATATCCAGTGTAATTTCGGAAACTGAGGAACTCTGTGCTGGAGGATCTTATTTCTTACTCTTCTAGTCTTAAGTACAGTGAATTTGATATATGGAGATGATGGCTGGATGGGACTGACTGACAGGGGGATAGAGGGTGGCTAAGTGGACAAGTTGAAGGGAGAGCCACCTGGAAAGGAGGATCAGTTGGCATGTGGGTGAGTGGAAGAATGAGGAGTCCACACGATTTTTTGCATGATTTTTGCATGTGTCCAGAGGTTTCCCCAGAAACGTCATACTTGAGAGTGTCGACGTCCCAGGAAATCATTTTCTGAAAATATAACCATCTATTATATAATTAGTTTCATATAATTATTAAACAATATAATTATTAAATAATATAATTATGTATATATAATTATTAAATAATTTATATAATTAAATTATTACATACTAAATTATATAATAGAGGGTTATATTCTCAGAAAATGATTTCCTGGGACCTCAACACTCGAGTATGAGGTTTCTAGGGAAACCTCAGGATATGTGTTTAAAATGTCATGAACTGGACTGGGCGTGGAGGCTCACGCCTGTAATCCCAACGCTTTGGGAGGCTGAGGTGGGTGGATCACTTGAGCTCAGGAGTTTGAGACCAGCCTGGCCAACATGATGAAACCCTGTCTCTATCAAAAATACAAAAAACAGCTGGCTATGGTGGTGCATGCCTGTAATCTCAGCTACTTGGGAGGCTGAGGCATGAGAATCGCTTGAACCCAGGAGGCAGGGGTTGCAGTGAACTGGGATTGTGCCACTGCACTCCAGCCTGGGTGACAGAGTGAGACTCTGTCTCAAACATAAAATAAAATAAATAAAATAAAATAAAATAAAATAAAATAAAATGTCATGAAATGGCTGAGGAATAGATGGGTTTTTACGAAAAGTTCTTACTCTTCATAGTTTAAAAGTCTGTATTTTAATAGTTGCTTGTATAAAAGTTACGTGATAGTAATTGTGGCTCCTAGACCTAAATATGGAAAGAACCCATCATTCTGTACTTGGGACAAGTATAGGAGATGGAGACAGAAGTAACTGTGAGGGAACTAAAGGGGTAAGAGTAAGTTTGAAAAGCAGATTCAGCAGTATGTGATGTGCCAAAGATAGTTTTGGAACTGAGACCTGGAGTCACAGCAATTCTCAACATTAGTTCATTCTTTAAAAAAAAAAAAAAATCCTTCTTCCCAATGTTCTCCTTAAAGCTTTACAAAGTGCTTTCATGCATCAGCTCACGTGTGTCTCACTAAAGCCTGTAATGCAGGCAGAGGGGAGTACTATGATCTCTATCTGGCAAATAAGGAAACTGAGTTTCAGAGAGGCTCGAAAGCCCAAGACCCTATCAAGGGAGAGGCAAAACACAAACCTAGGACCCCTCTCTCCTGGGCCAGAACTCATCTTCCTAGTTTCAGGTGGTTGTAAATTTCAACTGACATGCATAGTGGAGTGTCAGGTTAAAGGGAGAAGCGGATATTGGTGTTGAGGCCTGGAAGGATAAACAGAAGTCTACGAAGTAGATGAGAGGAGGGAAGAAGAAGGATCTTCTCAGCAAAGGACAGAAAGAGCAAAAGCACAGAAAAATGGCAAGTGTGTTCTTTGTTCAAGAAATGGCAAGCAGTTCAGTGTAGCTGGGGCCTAGAGTACAAGCTGAGAGGGCTCAGCTAAGAATGAGAATAGAAAAGTAAGCAGGAAATCATACAACACTTATGGAGGTCAATTCTTATAAAAGCTTTACCCTATGACCCAATGATGCTACATTTGGAAGTACATCCAATGGCTATCTCTACACATGCACAAAATGACTTATGTACAAGGTTCTTCACAGCTGCACTTTCTGGACTAGCAAAACACTGGAAAGAACCCAAGCATCCACCAATAGAGCGCTAATTAAATAAACTACGGTATATCTCCACAATGGATTACTATGTACCTGTAAGAAAAAATAAGGACAATCTCTAGATATAGAAAAATCTTTAGAAAATGTTATTAAGTGAAACTAGGAAAGTGCAGATCTTTTCTGTAAGTTCAAAGTTACATATTAAAAAATCATGTTTAATAGTAGTGTACATAAGGTGTTGCATTCACACAAAAAAATAGAATATAAGGCCAGATATTCAGTTTTTTGTGTGTTTGCATAAAATACTGGAAGGATATGCATGAAATTAATAAAAAGAGTTATACAGGATGGAGACAAGGGAAGAAGACTTCTTACTGTGAACCTTTTAAATATCATTCAATCTTTGAACCACATAAACATATGATTACCTATTCAAAATGAAAAACTGCATTTTAAAATGTCTTTAGCCAAATGAGTTAAAAACTTATGTCTACACAAAAGACTGCACACAAATATTTATAGCACCTATGTTCATAATTGCCAAACTTTAGAATGAACTAAGATGTCCTTCAATGGGTGAATGGAAAAATAACCTGGTATATCCAGACAACGGAATATTGTTCAGTGATAAAAAGAAATGTGTCATCAAGCTTGGAAAAGACAGGAAGAAACCTTAAATGCACATTACTAAGTTAAAAAAGCCAATCGGAAAAGGCTACGCACTGAATGATTCCAACTATGTGACATTTTAGGAAAGGCAAAAGCATGGACACAGTAAGATCAGTGATTTCTGGAGGCTAGGGTAGGTGGGTGAATTGGTGGAGCGCAGAACCTCTAGGTAGCAAAAGTATTCTCTATGATTCTACAATGGCTTGTCATTACACATATAGGTACACCCATAGCATATATAACACAAAGAGTATAAACTATGAACTTTAGTTAATAATACTGTATCAGGCCGGGCTCGGTGGCTTACACCCATAATCCCAGCACTTTGGGAGGCCAAGGCGGGTGGATCACTTGAGGTCAGGAGTTCAAGACAGCCTGGCCAACATGGTGAAATCCCGTTTCTACTAAAAATACAAAAATTAGCCAGGCATGATGGTGGGCACCTGTAATCCCAGCTACTTGTAAGGCTGAAGCAAGAGCATCGCTTGAACCCGGGAGCTGGAGGTTGCAGTGAGCCGAGATCATGCCACTGCATTCTAGCCTGGGTGACAAAGCTAGATTCTGTCTCAAAAAACAATATATATATATATATATATATATACTGTGTCAATACTGGCCCATCAATTGTAGCAAATGTACCACACTGATGCCAGACGTTACTAGCAGGGGAAACTGGGGGCAGGGTAAGGGGCTGTTTGGGAACTCTGTGCCTTCCGTTCATTTTTCTGTAAACATAAAACTGCTCTAAAAATAGTCTATTAATTTAAAATAGAAAAGAAAGAAAGAGAATAAAAGAAAGGAAAAGAGAGCAGGGTGCCAGTTGGGAAGAGTTCTGAATGGCATACAAATCAGCTTGGACTCTCATCCTTTAAACAATGCGAAATACTTTTCAGCAAGGGAGTGATGGAGCTATGTTCTGGGAAGAAAATTTTGGTAACCCTGTACGGAGAAGAAACAGGAGAAAGAGACCCAGGGACGAATAAGAAGATTGTAGCAGAAGAGAGATGGACTCAGTCTGAACGAGTCAGGGGCAGCGGGGAGGAGATGGACACACAAGAGAGGGGGCAGCGGGACTCAGTGACAGCTGTCCCTGTGCACTGGGGATGGGGGCAGGGGGAAGTGAAGGTCAGTGTTTCCTGTGGGCTTCTAGCATAAATGTGGCCGACAATGGTGCTGTTAGAGCAACAGGGATATATGAGCTGGGGGAAATGAATTTGCTTTCTTACCTGTGAGGTTATTTCACCTGCAGAATATGCAAGTGGGAATGCAAAGAGGAAGCTCAAAACACAGGTATGGAACTCAGAAGAGAGGTCAGAGCTGCCTTAGAGGCTAATTATGGTATATATCACACTGTACTTATGGAAGGGGATAGAATTTAACCTAAACATATCTGAGTAATCATATACTATTGGTTAACTAGCAAAAGAAATCTAGCCTCGCCCTTAAAATAATTGTAACCATGAGAGTAAAATAAGAGTTATGTAGCCTATCCTCCAAAAAAGAAAACAAAATGTTTTGAAATATTCATTTCAGACATGTTTATAAATTGCTTTGTGTGATTTTTGAAGTTACTACAGCTACTTAACAAATTACCCCAAAATTTAGTGGTATAAAACAACTTTTTTAATGCTCATGGATTTGAACAGCAAATAGCAGGGATAATGCGTCTCCACTCCAGTGTCTGGGGCCTGGAATCATCTGAGAGACCGAGGAACGATAGAGTGAGGAGCGAGAGAGACAGAGAGAGGAATGAGAGAGTCAGAGAGAGAGAGAGAGTGAGTGAGAGACTGAGAGAGAGAGCGAGAGAGAGAGAGAGAGAGAGAGAGAGAGAGAGAGAGAGAGGCTGTATCCTTTTATGGCCCAGCCCTGGAAGTCACAGAGCATCACTTCCACCATGCTCCACTGGTCAGAGCAATCACAAGCCCTCAAAGATTCACAGTGAGAGTGAAGGGCGTAGACTCACCTTTCCCTCTTCATGGGAGGAGTGCCCTTTGCACTGGAAGAAGGGCACGTGGGATGGGATTTGGTGCAGACACCTTTGGGAACTTAAATCTGCCCATGTAAAAATCAAAGATTATTTTAGTTTGTATGTCTCTCAGGAAAAAAAGGGTAGAAATGTTCAGGAAGGACAGACAGGGAAGGTCAGTAACAACTCAAACCAGCAAACTTTATCCACACAGAGTCCACTCTATTCCAGGAAAAGAGAGAAACATTTGAGCCCAAATAACGTGAACATTCACTCACTGATGAATACCCATTTATAACCTAACATGCTCACCAGGGAACCTAGCACTCTTCTTCAACTGTAGGAAAGGAAAGTTCCACTAAAGTTTCAGGGGTTTTTATTAAGTTAGTAGCTCAGTAAGAGAGGAAAGTGGGTCTGGTGAAAGCCCAGTAGGAGACAGTCTGCCACTAGATCATCCAGACAGCCCATGTGAAGTCCTGCCCACTTGTCTATTCATTTCAGTGCCTTTGTTGAATTCATGTAAAATAAGCAGCCCCTCATAGAGTTCTGTTCCTCTTTGGTGCTGATTACTGCTTTTAAAGAACTGAAACAGAGCCAGTGATTTAAGATTTAGATAAGAAAATAAAATACACAATGGACATAATGGAAGAGTTTAAGAAAAAAAAAGAAAATACAAATTGATGAATGCCTATTTGAAACCAAGCACAAACATCAGAAAAATCAGTTTATTTTGTGAAGCACAGAGCACCAAAGAAGAGAGGTTATGCAGTGAAAAGAGCTTCTTCATTTACTAGCCCTAATTTATTTTCTGCAGATTTTCATTTCAAATTACCATCTAAACACACACACACAGAGAAACACACACAGGTAAATATACTTATAAATAAAACATAACCAAGAAGGTTATGCCTTGAATGCAAAGATGGTTCAATTTGTCACATAAATATAAAGAAAAAAATAAGTGATTATCTCCATAAGTACTGAAAAGATACCTAACAAAATTTAATATCTATTCCTGAGTTGTTATTTTTAGAAATACTCAAAATAGAAATTCATGTATACTTTTTTTTTTTTTTTAAAGAGATGGGGTCTCACCATGTTGTCCAGGCTACTCTCAACTTCCTGGGCTCAAGTGATCCTCCCACTTCAGCCTCCAGGGTATCTGGGACGACAGGCATGTGTCACTGTACCCGGCTTACATATACTTTTTAACATAAGCCAGGTGCAATGGCACATAAAACTACATAAATCTCAATCCCAAAATCACCAGCTTACTTAATAGGGAAGCACTAGAGACAGCCCCACTCAGGTCAGGTGCAGAGCCAAGGACAACCACTATTTCTACTACTACTTAACATAAAACCCAAGATATTAAGCCAAAGCAATAAAACAAGAAAACAATTAAAGACGGAAGAACAACTAAACAGTCTCTATGTGCGGGTGATATAACAATATACCTGGAAACCCCAAGAGAATCAATGATAAAAGCTGACACAACCAATAAAAGAATTTAGTAAAATGGCAGAAAGTACAATTAACACAAAATAGCCATCGTGAAAGTCTGACAACACATTCTGGGAATACGAAGAAACAGGCATTGTCATACAGTGCTGATGCGAATGCAAAATGGTACACCACCTATGGAAGGAAATTTGACAATATTTAATAAAACTACATTTTTATTTACCTGTGACCCAGCAATTTCATTTCTAGGCATGTATCCCAAAGAAATACTGACAAAAATAGTATTTTTAAAAGACTCAAAATAAGAATTAATGGATAATGTTTTATCATGATAAAAATATATAAACTGAGGCCAGACACTATGACAGATGCATAAGGCTGTTATCCACTTCAGTGTTGTTTGTAATAGCAATAGCCTGAAAACAGCCCAAATGTCCAGCAGCAATATGGGGCTGGTTAACTATGATAACATCCATAGAATGAAACACCACGCAGTTCTAAATGAGGAATTATGACCTGCATGTACTGTAGGGAGTGATCTCCAGAATATGTTTTGAGTTGAAAAATACAAAGTAGAGATTCAACCTTAGAAAGCTGATTGAAGAAAATAAAATAGTAAAATAAAAATGAAACAAAATGCAAAGTAGAGAAAAGTATACATGGCATGCTGCTGTTAATCAAAGAAAGGAGGAAAGGGACCAGGATGAATACACACATGTGTATGTGATTTATTACATATATATGTGTAATTTTGCAAATGGAAGGATAAACCAAGATCTTCCAAAACTTGATTACCTATAGGGGAAAAGATCATGGAGTAAAGGGGACAAGGATAGAAGTCAGACTTCTGTGAATAAATCTTGTTTTTTAGATTTCACTTTAGAACTATGTACATATTTTACTTAATTACAAAACAACGGCCATAGGAGTGAGCATAGAGCTCTCCCATGACCTAGTTTTCAAGGCTATGAACAAACCTGCATGGAAACAGGAATCAGCAGAACTGACATGACAGCTCTGACTTGTGAGCAAGCTTCCAAGAAAAGAGAAAAGAGAGTAAGTGTGACTCACGAGACCGCAATGCACGACGTACCTCAACCTTGCTCTCCTGTTCGTGATCAGCAGCTGAGAAATACACAACCTCTTGCACTTCATCTCTGGGTCGGGCTGAATTTTTCCCAAATACCACCAGACCATCCTTAGCACGTGGAGGGAAGGCCACAAAACAGTAACTTGGAGGAGCTGCAGCCATCCTGAAAAGAGAATGCCAGCGAGAGTGGAAGCAGGCCTCACATGGAACATTGCAACAGTGAGTTCTTCAAACATATTTCACCAGCTAAAAGGGTTTTACTATTCAACTGTGCACAGCCAGCTCATTAAAAGATCCCAGCTGCCAAATGAAGGTGGGGCGCCTGCAGTGGAATGACAGAGCCACCAAGACCAGATATTGTTTAATACTCTGTGGGATTAAATGAGCTCAGATTTGCAACAAACCACGGCGGCAGCAAAAAGTGCAGTGACGTGGGAGAAAGGAAAGGAGGTTATTGTTCTAGGCAGAAGACACAGACACACACCACACATACACACACTGCAATCTGTTCACAGTAATAAAATAATAAATAAACATACCTTAATACTAACTATACAAGTGCCTCAGATCCAGAGATGCATAGCCACCACATAACAGATTTGGGGTGTGATGTGGAAATGGGTCTAGAGATCAATTGAAAGATACCCTGCTTTGTTGTTTTTAGTAGTTTTATTCCACCTCGATGACATAACACTCAAACACCTTTTGGTTTTCTGTCCACCTCCCCAGCTGCTCCTGGACTGGCTTGTTCTACCTGGCCAGTGCACATTCTCACTGCTTCATCCTTCTTTCCTCATTTAATGCTCTTTTCTAGCTGGGAAAATGCATCCATGCTCAGAGCTTCCCTTATCAGTTACACACTGATGACTTACACATTTAATTGCAGCTAGGTTCTCATCTTAAGCCTCTGACCTACAGACCCAACTGCCTGCCTGATATCTGAGGCTGATTTCGTCTTCTTCCCTTTTCAAGGTTCTTTATCTTGGTAGCCAAGGTAACCATCCTTGCCATTTGCTTCTCCATTATCTAATATGTCACCAAGTCCTGTACATTCTGTCTCCTAAATCTCTATGGAAACCTCCCACTCCTCTCCACCTCCACTGCCACCACCCTGCACCAAGCCACCATCATCTCCAGCCTGGACCACTATGGTAACCACCTGAGGGGTTGCTTCAAAACCTCTATTACTCCCCACTCCAAAACATTCTCCACACTGCAGCCAAAGTGATCCTTTTAGAAGGAAGATTTGATCACGTCATTCCTGCTTAAAATACTTCAGCAGTTTCCCAAGGCTCTTGGAATAAAGACCAAAATATGATCAAGTTTGTTCCCCCTTCCCAGCCCCATCTTCTACCACTCACCCCTCCACTCTCACAATGCCGGCACACATGCCTTTTTCTAGTTCTTCCAGTGCCCGCCAGACCTCTGCACATGTTCCACCCTTTGTCCTAACCATTCCCTTCCCTGCTTCCTGTACCAAAACTATCTGCCTGGTTAACTCCTGCTCTTTCTCGTACCAGCTCAAATATCACTCTAGTACTCTCATTTGTGTTGCTGTACTATACACTCTCATAGAATCCTGTCCTTTTCCTTCAAAGTAATTATAATAATCTGAAATGCTTATTTTATTACCAACAATCAATATTTAGCCTCTCCCAGCAAAATCAAAGCAATATGAAAGCAAGGACCTTTCTCTTTTGCACACCGCTGGAACCGCAGCTCTACACTATGTCTTGTGCAGAGTAGATTTTAAATAAGTGATAAACAAGTGTTCTTTTCTTGTTTATTAATAGTCCACCATACTGAAGCTGACTCTCTAACATCTCTCTTTTCTCCCGCCATCCCTCTGCACCTGGTTTGAATGCCCTTCCCTTAGTCTTTGTACATATCCTTCAGGATCTGATTCAAACCCCTTTCTCTCATAAAGACTTCTATAAAGGACTCTCATTTATTCAGCATCCACAAGCACTAATACATCCATTTTGTTCTAAAAATAATGTACATTTGTTGCTTGTATATTTCTTTACCTGTTTCAAAGAAAGCTCCCTGAAGGCAGGACTCATGCCATCCAAGCCCTTTCCCCAACCTCTGGCATTACAGGTACTCAAGAAACATTATCTAGTGTACCAGCTATTGTATTTGTATCATCAATTATCCAACTTCCATGTGTTTTATTTTACAAGTCTGAAATATAAGTGAGAAGTAAAGCAATGTTTTCAGAGAAGCACTAGAATGGGATTCAAAACTCAGCTCCACCACCCACTAGCTGTGTGACCTGCTTAAGTTACTTTACCTCTCTGAGCCTAGGTTTCCCTTTTGCAAATGTTTTGCCCCAGTCCACAGGTTTATCATGAGTATCAAACAAAATGATGCTTGAGAAGATATTTTGCAAACTGTGGAGGCTGCATAAGTATAGGATACTTTATTTGCTGGCGGGGTGTGGTGGCTCATGCCGGTAATCCCAGCACTTTGGGAGGCCAAGGCAGACAGATCACTTGAGCCTAGAAGTTTGAGACCAGCCTGGGCAACATGGAGAGACCCTGTATCTATAAAAAATACAAAAATTAGCCAGGTGTGGTGACGTGCACCTGCAGTCCCAGCTACTTGGGAGGCTGAGGTGGGAGGATCATTTGAGCCTGGAGAGGGGAGGCTGCAGTGAGCTGAGATCATCTCACTGCACTCCAGCCTAGGTGACAGAGAGAGACCCTGTCTCAAAAAAAAAAAAAAAAAAAAAAACCTTTATTGGGTTTGACTGTTAAAATAGAACTGTATCTAAAATTTTCTGTTAAGCAAACCAATCAAAATCTACTTGCCTCATTCCTAATTAGAGCAATTATCAAATTGCAGAGTCATCAATATTCTATGTTTAGAAACCTCTTTGTACGGTACTGTATTGCTGTTTCGATATCCAGTCTACTTCAGGTTAATGTCTACATGCACACTCAAGAGTTCTTCCCTGCATTGTTTATGGTAGGCCCCTCCCCAGAGTGCAGAGAAATGGGGGACCCCCCACAATTCTGAAAATAATTCCCTCCTAGCTCAGTAAAAATATCACCCCTTCCCTCTGGGAAAGAAAAGCCAGAAAGATAAAGAGGCTCCAGTTCTTTCTCCCCTTAACCTTTCCCATTTTCACAAAAACGGCTTTATCTTCAGACTGGAGGAGTAGAGAGAGATAAACAAAGAATGTGTATGCACAAGAAAGACCTAGAATAATTATGAAATCAAATGCCTTTATAGAGTGCTACTAGAATCTGGGCATTGGGGGAATTGCTGGTGGAGACAAATAAAGTGAAGCAGACCCAGAGGAAGATAAGATGGGGAAAGGATGCATTTTCTCTTGTGTGATGCCTCGAGTATCTTATATGCTCCCTCTCTCCCCATCATTGGGCCATTTCAAAAGAGCTGGTGTCTTGCCTAGGAGCAGAACCTTACTTTATTTGATCCTTAAAAATGGTAGAAATCCACCAATTTTGCATTTATGAGACTTATCTATAGAATATAAATAAAACCCACGGGGTTTTGGGCAAGCACCTATTATTCGGCCAAGGCACCTGCTTAGTCAGCAAGTCATCTGGGTCGTATGATCATGAGGAGGATATAGGCAACAGAAGCCTAGGGGTATGTGGGCCAAGGGAGGCCAGCTTTTCCACTGAATTTTGTGAACGACTGGGAATGCCAGCAGGGAGCAGAATTTCAACGTCTGTTTTAAAAATTAAAAAGCTAGATGAACCAGCAAACTGTACATCACATCTAGGAGCAAACTAGCCCAGGCTAACTGTCCATTAATTTTTCCTGAATCACCATGTGCGCACTGAGTAGCTTCAGAGATGACTTTTCTTTTTTTTTTTTTTTTTTTTTTGAGACGGAGTCTCGCTCTGTCGCCCAGTCTGGAGTGCAGTGGCGCGATCTCGGCTCACTGCAAGCTCCGCCTCCCGGGTTCACGCCATTCTCCTGCCTCAGCCTCCCAAGTAGTTGGGACTACAGGCGCCCGCCACCTCGCCCGGCTAGTTTTTTGTATTTTTTAGTAGAGATGGGGTTTCACTGTGTTAGCCAGGATGGTCTCGATCTCCTGACCTCGTGATCCGCCCGTCTCGGCCTCCCAAAGTGCTGGGATTACAGGCTTGAGCCACCGCGCCGGCCAGAGATGACTTTTCTGAAAAGAAAATTTTCTGTAGAAAATTCCAAAAGAATTTTCAATGTGGTGACCACTAGCCTCAGGCAGCTAGGAAGTGTAGTTAGAACGATGAAGGAGCAGAGTTTTCCATTTTATTCAAAACTTTAATTAATTTTCATTTAAATAGCCACATGTAGCTAGTGGAAACTCCATTGGACAGAACAGTGATACAGTGTCCCAAAGAAACCCAGAAATGAAGATTTTCATATTAAGCCTTCCAGTGATCTCAGAAGTACTTATTTGTGAAGTCCTCTTATTCTAAGGATAAAATGTGCTATCATCCACGTAAATTGAATTAGCAAAGAGGAGGTGGGACACTTCCGGAAGACTGAAGAAAACAAACATTAGGAAGCAGCTACGGAACTCACCAGGCTGACTTAGATTGTGTAAGTTAAAGGTGATCATAGTTCTAGATGCCAATTACACTTCTCTTGGTGTGAATCTCATATCCTGACTCTGAAAACACCATGAGAGTGGCCCTCATTACTGTCTGGGAATCCTTTGTACTTGTCTGGCCAATTCCTCTATTTCCTAAATGAATTTTTGACACCTTCACTTTTCTTCAAATCTCCACCCACCTCCTCTAAGCAGAACTCTCACTTTCTATTTCACAAAAGACAGGTGAATGAAGGGAGAATGCTTCAGAGAGAGGATACGTAGGCCTGAAGGCCCTGCAACTAGGGAAAAGGTACAGAGCCAAGAAATTAAAAAGTTGATGCAACTGAGTCCAGAGAAAGGAGGGAAGAGGCCTAGAGAGGCGAGTAGATGGGCAGGTCCACATTGAGCCTTGAAGGTCACATCAAGGACTTTGGTGTCTATTTCACAACACCCAGTAAAGCACTGAAGGCTTTTAAGCCAGGTTTTAGATTGACAATTGCATACAGACAATGTCAAAGAAGTTGCCTGTGATAGGAAGGAAACCACAAAGCAGATGGAAATGATGAAAATACAATAAGTAATTTCATTTCTATGTACTTACCCTAAGGAAACGATCAGGAATATGGGCAAGGGGTATGCGTAAGTGTTCACATAGTGGTATTCATACAGGTGAAAACCTGAAACTTACTTGTCCAGCATCAGAGAACTGGCTGAAAATGTCTGCTACATCTATAGGGTAGAATACTATAAACCCATTAAATATATGTTTGTGAAGAGTTTTTAATTGCATGAAGATAAATTATCTTAATTATTTAAAATATACGTAGAAAAAGACTATGCCCAAATACTTGCCCAGGAAATGTACTCAAAATATTAACAGTGGGAGCCCAGCAATGAAATATTCTTTGCTTTTTCATCTTTTCCTCTAATTTCCAACTTTCCTATAAGTATTTTTATTGATATAATCCCAGAAATGATTTTTAAAGTAAACCCAGGAAAGAAAAGCAATTTAGGAATTTTATTTTAAAGAAAAATTTTAGTTCTGCTTCTATGTCCTAATACAACTGAAATTTCAAAAGGGGCAAATTCTTATATGAGTTATAGCTAGGATGAATTATTTTATTTGGCATTGTTCTCTGATACTTTATTTTACCTTTTTTACACCCTGCCCAACTCAGAGTTGCTCAGAGAGCACACAAAGTTTCATTACTATGTTTCACACAAAAAGTGAGTTGGCCTCCTACAGTTGTCCATGTGGGAAAAGAAAAACTGGCCAATCTGGAAGCCAGAGCTCTCATGAACCTGAGATGAAACCCTTCTGAAAGTGGTTCAAAGGAACTCAATTATCTTCCTATTATTTGTCAAAATGTTGGGTAACATACCAGATATTCACACTAAAAAGAAAAAAAAAATCTGACAAGTTACATCATTTATATATTACATAAAACATGTATTTTTAAATATTTGTTTACATGATTCTTTTTTTTTTTTTTTTTTTTTGAGACAGAGTTTTGCTCTGTCACCCAGACTGGAGTGCAGTGGTATGATCTAGGCTTACTGCAACCTCCACCTCCTGGGTTCAAGCAATTCTCCTGCCTCAGCCTCCTGAGTAGCTGGGATTACAGGTGCACACCACCATGCCCAGCTAATTTTTGTATTTTTAGTAGAGACGGGGTTTCACCATGTTGGCCAGGGTGGTTTCAAACTCTTGACACCATGATCCGTCTGCCTTGGCCTCCCAAAGTACTGGGATTACAGGCGTGAGCCACCGTACCCAGCCTACGTGATTCTTAAAAACTGTTAAATTATTAATGTATGACACAGAAACTGGCTTTAAGATTTTTCTCCTTTTCCTTTATAACCTCATACAATGTTATGAAATGCATATTCTCCTTCACAAAGAAAAAAAAAAAAGAGTCTAAAATTCAATTAACTCCCAATCACATACACAAATACAAAAACTTAGAATATGAGAAAACTTATTTATATTCAGCTTTGAAAAGTAGAATATAAGCATTTGACATGGGGTTTTCCATCATAACTACATTCTACTTAAACCGGTGTTAAAATCAGTGAACAGTTTGTCCAGAAATAAAGCCATAATTGATGGCTTCTTAAAAAACTTACTTGTTTTGAGGCATAATTCTGAAGCTGCTTTCTGAGCCATGGGGACCCAGAAATGGGAGTGGGGTTTCAGTGTTACACTATAGGCCTGAAACTGGATGCGGGTGTGTCCAAAGCAGTATTTTCCTAACTGTATGTTGTGGCCTTTTTGTGGTTTACGAAATCAATTTAGCGGATAGGAGCAAGTTTTTTTAGAAAAGCATTTTTAGAAAGAATTTATGCATCTCACACAGTAAGGGTAAGTACTGATGCAAGAAACTGTAATTTCAAGTTTGGGTACATACACATGCACATGTAAGTGTCTATAGGTATTAAGTTGAGATGTAACATTTCTTACTGTGAGTCTTAAGGAAAAAACTTAAAAGCAACAGGCTAAAAGGGCAGGTCTGCTGAATAAGGCTTCTTTGTGGCAAATACCCATTAGGATTCTTGCCAGGTTAGCAATACACTGACAGTTCTAATTAATGAAACACTCCAATTTAACTCCCATAGATGGGTAGGCTGACAGGCATTTCCTAAGAAGCCTTTGTTAAGAGTATTTTAAAGTGCATTTGTCTGTAGTTTGTACTATACATTTATGTTCTGTGTGTTCGCCAACTGATTAATGTTGCATGCTATGGGAGGAGAGGAGATATTAAAGACTGAAGTTTAGGATAAGGATGGAAGTTGTAAATGTAAAGGTATCATGTAGCTGGTATCATTTTTGTGGTAGAGAAGTCAGATTATTTACGTTGGCAGAGCATGAAAAAATATCTGCCACTTTTTCTCCTAGTCCCTCCTCCAATCGGTTCTCAGTGCGAGCCACCAGCTTTCCTTCAGACCAACGCTGTCTAGGAGAATTTTCTGAGATGATGGAAATAGTCTCTATCTGCACCGTCCAATACAGTAGCCACCAGCCAGATGGGCTATCTGGTACTTGAAATGTGGCTAGTGCAATGAAGGAACCAAATTTTTAGTTAATTTCAAATTAAACAGCCAATATTAGGCTAAGTGAGATAAGCCAGTCATGAAAAAACTTACGTAAGGCACCTAGAATAGTAAAACTCATAGAAATGGAAAGTAGAATGGTGGTTGCCAAGGGCTGGGCAGAAGGGAATGCGTTGTTTACAATCTGGGTACAGATTTCAGTTTTGCAAGATGAAAAAGCTCTGGAGATCAGTTGTGCAACAATATGGATGTCTTTAACACTTCTGAACTGTACAGTTAAAAAATGATTAAGATGGTAAATTTTATGCTATGTGCATTTCACCACAATTAGAAATAAAAATTAGAAAATTAAAGAGCCACATGTGGCCAGAGGCTACCGTATTAGACCATCCAGCTTTAGCTACTGTGCTATTGGCTATGGTAAAGCATCCCTAAGCTTACTTTCTAACCACCATTGTCCTCCTTAACAAACTTCTTTCAGGATTCATGACTTCCTCTTGGGAACAAGATAGTAGTGCTTCCCTGGAGCTTACTGCAAAGGAGCTGCGTGTACCAACATTCATCCTCTGACTGGTGGCAGGAGGCCCAAGTTCAGGCTTGAGGGACTGGAGTACTGTACTCCCGTAACTAGGAGACCGCATACAGAATGTCTAGCTGAGGAGGGAGGAAGCTGTGTGGGAGAAAAGGTCTTTGTCCTCAAGTTCAGTGAGTAGTTATTGAAGGCGCGAATGCTCTGAGCCAAGGCAAGGGTTCTTTTGCATGACTGCCAGCCCGCCCTGCCCCTTTATCTCAATGATGCACACAGTATCCCTCATCAGTTACCTTACCCATTAAAAAGAAAGCCTTGAGCTGCCTAAGAAAAAGAAAACAACTGTCTATATAAGCTATTGGTTTATTACGCGTCTTGTAAGTACCGATGACAAACTGCCTTTACTTATGTAAAGAATGAAACTCAAATATCCAGCTAGGCTTCCCTATTCTCCACACTGCCAGCTTTACTGAGCAGACTGAAAACATTTAAATTCAATGTCCGTGAATTACCACCTTCCAGAAAAGCAAAGGAGAAATTATTTTATTATACTCTTCGTTAATAAATTCATTTTTAAATGATTGTCATTCCTGCTGAACTGAAAATAGGACAAATGATACTCATTTATAAATTGATTTTTCTGTTGTAAACTTTCTATTGAAATAGGAATAAATGAAGTGTTTGGGAAAGGAATTATCTAATTAAAAATTGGGATGTAAATGCCAGCTGATGAAAGTCATCTATATAAATTAGCTCAGACTCATCAAGCTCTGGCCAAAAGAAAGAAAGATTTTTACTAAGTGTTTGACTGAAAGCTCATGAGAGTAGAGCATAAAGCTTTGGGACTCCACAGTCAGGGAATTCCAGCTCCTAATATTCAATGCCTTGAATGAGGAACCATGTAATGGAAGAATAACTGTATGGGCTATTAAGTGAGTAAGCAGGCTTTGAAGCCCACCTGGGTTCAAATCTCAGCCCTGTCACTTCTCCAAGCTTTTATAAAACAGGGATAATGATAGGTAGTTCACTCTTCCCAGGGTTGCAGTGAGATTTAAATGAGATAATGCTTGTACCTACTTACAAAGTGCTCAGAATACCATTTGGGACACAGCAAGGACTCAATCACTGTGAGAACAAGAGAAGGATACGTGATGAAAGCGGTCCTTTTGTCACACTCTCTGTTCAGACTTCAGACACTTTCCTTGAAGTGTCTAAATGCTCCCTCACCTTTTGAAGACTTGCTTCATTGTCATTTCACGTCTTTTAAGAGCTGCTTAACAGTCTCTTTCTCCAATTTCAAGGGCAATATCTACTTCTGACAGTTAACTCTGTGGTCTTCAGTGCCAGCCTGCAGCTGACATACTTCCCAGCAGCGTGGTGTTGAACAGGGGTGACAGACTGCAGATTTGGTCGGTTTGGCCCAGAGTGCTGCATTAGATTGTGTTTTTAGAAATCTGAATTAGCAGCTAATATTTTAAGATCTAGAGATTTCCTATAGACACTCAGATATGTGGCTTCTGCTAAAAACTCAAAGATCTGGCAACACCGAATCCATATTCCCGCATGACGCCAAGACGGGAGTTCGGTAGTGGCTCCTCTATCCAGGGCCTGTATTTCCTATTGTCCCCTCCACTCTCTGACACAGAGGCCAATGAAAGGGCCACCTCTCATCACCTTTGTGTAATTGCACTCACTGATACTGCCTGCTTAGTCCTGCAGCCCCATGTGTATAGGTACAAGAGGATGACACACTTTAGAAATACCAGGCCCTAGTACCCATCCTGACTCCTCTAACTCTGAACCAGAGTTTCCTCATATAGAAATGGAATTAACCCCCCATACACAACATGGCACTTGGATTTATATGAAGCATGCAGAAAGCACCTAGTAGTGTGGCTATATACAGCGGGCACTCAGTGTTCACTCTCCTCCCTGCTACTACTCACTCATGATGCATTTGCCAGGTTTGCACCAATCCTTACTATGCTCCTTCAACCTCTCACCAACGGTTTTCACCTGGCATAGAAGACACACTCATGTCCCAAAGTGTAACTAAAATGTACTTAACAGGGCAAATCTCTAGATCTAACCATCGATTTATAACAAATACAAATGACACCATGGGAATATGATCAGCAAAATCCAGACTACGGACAACTCTATAGGACAAAACTGATTTCTTCAACAACAACAACAGCAAACATACACACAAGAAAAAAAGATTAAGAGATGGAGTTACCTAAGAGATGTATCAACCAATGCAATGAACATAACTTATTTGGATCCTGATTTAATAAACTATACAGACATTTTATAACACAATGGGGTAATATGAACACTGATGCCACATTTGATGATACTTAAAGAATGATTGTTAATGTCTTAGATATGATCTTGGTGGTGCTGTGGTTATATCTATAAAAAGAGTCCATTTCTTTTAGAGATTTAGGCTCAGATATTTCCATGTGAAATAATGGAATAGAAGTAACGCAGAGTGGGGCAATAGGGTGAGAGCTCAGATGAAACAAGACAGCTATGAAGTAAAAATTGTTAAAACTGGGTGATGAGTACATAGGGTTTGCTTTGCTGTTCTCTTTTGTAGATGCTTTGAATTTTCTATAATAAATAACTTGTGAAAAGCAAAGCACACAAGGTGTTTAAAGTTCTTTAAGGTTAGAAATAGCACTAGACTGATACAACAAATGTTTCCTTGGAGTTTCTACATGTAACTTGAGGGCTCAGGTACCTCCCTGAGGAAGGAATCCTGGGGTACGAAGAATGGGGAGGGAATTTAGTTTGGCATGGTACGTTCAGGCACTAGGGGAAGAGAAGAGTCCAGTTCCCTTTACCTTTGCTTCATTTCTTTTCCTCAAGTTTTAAAACATCAGTCTCTTCTCATAGGACTTCCAGCCTCATGAGGGCAAGGACTCAAGTATATCCTTATTTCCCTGGCACTAACACGGAGACTGGCACATAATAAGATCTCAATAGATGTATGCTGAGCAGCTGAAGGGAAAGGGGGATATGCATATTTTGTCTTCAATGAGGGAAAAAAATCAGCAAAATCTCCTTTCAACAAGGTCCTCCCACGCTGTGGTTCAATCTATGCTATTTGGCCAAGCATCACAGTGGTCTGGGGAGCTTGTGAAAATGGCAGATTTGGCTAGACACCCCCTCCTCAGAGATTCTGATTCAGTAGGTCCAACCTGAGATCACAGGAAGGATTTTTTTTAACAAACGCCCAGGTGATTCTGATCCAGTCAGTTCAGACTGGTGTATCATATCAACTGAGTATTTCTAATTCACTAAAACTGGTAAGAACTGTCCTTTGAATACTTTTTTCTTAATGGCGGAAATTATCACAAACTAGTTTGGTATTCTGCCCCCAAAACACTGCAATTTAGGTGATTAGAGGTAGGAAGATGAAAACAGCCTCTACTTAAAAATTGAAAAACCAAAATTCTAGGAAATTAATGACTACTCAACTTGACCATAACTTGATAAATTAATGGACTATTTAACGGTACACTCCCTCTCCCCCACCGACACACCAAAGAGAGCCATTTAGATGACCGTAAGAATCAAAAAAAAAAACCAACACATATTTATAATATGCAATTGGCTACCTATATATATCATGGAAAGCTGAGAAATACATAAATACATAGAGAAAAGCTGATGAAATGAAAAGAGGTCACACAAATGTATACATGGTATCATTGAAATTGTGCACATTATCTAGATAAACTGCAAAAAGATTTTAAATAACTGCAGGCCAGGTTTAGTGGCTCATGCCTGTAATCTCAGCACTTCGGGAAGCCAAGGCAGGAGGATCGCTTGAGCCTAGGAGTTCAAGACTAGCGTGGGCAATATAGGGAGACCCCATCTCTACAAAAGAAAAAAAAATTAATTAGCTGAGCATGGTGGCACACACCTGTAGTCCCAGCTACTCAAGAGGTTGAGGTGGGAGGATCACTTGAGCCTGGGAAGCAGAGGTTGCAGTGAGCTGAGATTGCACCACTGCACTCCAGCGTGGGGCGACACAGTGAGACCTTGTCTCAAAAATAAGTAAGATTTTTTAAACAAAAAGTGCAATTAAAATTTTAAGAATAATAATATCTCTGGATTACAGAATTCTGGGCAATTTCTTTTTTTTTTTTTTTTTTTTTTTTGAGACAGAGCTGGAGTGCAGTGGTGCGATCTTGGCTCACTGCAAGCTCCATCTCCCAGGTTCACGCCATTCTCCTGTCTAAGCCTCCCGAGTAGCTGGGACCACAGGCACCCACCACCACATCCGACTAATTTTTTTTTGTATTTTTACTAGAGAAGGGGTTTCACCATGTTAACCAGGTTGGTCTCGATCTCCTGATCTCATGATCCACCTGCCTCGGCCTCCTAAAGTGCTGGGATTACAGGTGTGAGTCACTGTGCCTCCCTGGCAATTTCTTAATCTCTATGTATTCAGACATTTTCAAATTTTCCACATGAAAATGTAGAATTTGTAATGAAAATATTTTTTAAAAAAAGAAAAGAAAGAGTTGCATGAAAATAATCTGTTATCCAATTAATTGCAGCTAAAAAGTATGGCCCTGCAATAGGGCAGAGACTCTGGGAGAACCTCATAGCTCAGCCATGGCAAACAAACTAATTGTACCTTTTGGCCACATCTGATTTTGCCTCATTTGCAAGATACAGTCATAATGAGAAATATGAATTAAAGCAAAATGTCTAATTTACTGTCGTGATTCATATGGCAGATTAGTAA
>NW_012101209.1:2779291-2781302 GCF_000951045.1 Mandrillus leucophaeus | reverse complement strand
AGAATTTTACAGCTCCCTTCAACAAAGCGGTTCTTGCAGTGAGCTGAGATCCGGCCACTGCACTCCAGCCTGGGCGACAGAGCGAGACACAAAAAAAAAAAAAAAAAAAAAAAAAATGCAGTCTTCATGCACATCTGTCATGTAAGAACTCTTTTATGGATTTTGTAAGTGAAGGAAAGAGGAGAGATTAATTGAATGGCATCCATTCTTGGATACTTTTTTTAAAAAATGCATTAAGGAACAGATAACTTACATAGGATTCATTTTTACTCAAGCTAACCAAATTAGAAAAATATAGTTAGATCAAGTTCACTGTAAGAAAGATGTTTTCCTATACATGGCAGGTTGGAAAACAATTTTCCTTCTTTCACAGAAAAATAAAGAAAGGAAGAAAATGATTTGCATAAGATTATCCCTACAGGCTAGACCTATGCAGTCAGGATAATCACTCTAAGAGGTTATATTATGGCTTTTTTAAAAAGTCAGATAGACCCAGATTCCAGGGTTACTCCTCTACTTACTAAGCTCCTTATCTGTACAATGGTGCCATGTCAACCATGTACAGTTATGAGGATTACATGAGATAATATATGTAGAGTGTCTGGAATAGAGATAAATTCAAGAAAGGTTTTTTCCTTTAACTTGATCATAAAGAACAGGGTTCTAGGACTGTAATGATGATGGACACAAAGGATGAAGGATGTGTTTGAAATAGGCAGGCTGTGGTTAGCTGCCAAAAGCATTCTCTGTGGGAAATAGGGAGGTACTGAGCAAGCCACATCTCGGGTCCTTTCATTTCCTTCTGTTCTTATTTTTGACATTGCTGCCATTGTGTCCACTAATTTGGCAAGGTTGCTTTGAATTATGACCTTCCTATTCCCACCATCTGTCTTCCTCTCCCATCAAAACAGTGCATTGTCTATTCTGATCTTTTCCCATTAATGTGATTTGATATGTACTTTGTTAACTCTGTAAACTGGGGTTTAAAAAAAAAAATTTCCCAGTCATCCTTAAAATGGTCATTAGCCATTTAACTCTCCATCACTAAAAAATTAGCCAAACATTCATTTCCTACAGAAGAAATAAGGTAATAAGATGTAAATTTTCCTGGTCCGAAAACAAAGGGTTACTTTATGTCTAGTAAAGTGGAATTTAAAACTACTTTGTAAAAGTCCATTAATAATGTCCATTAATTCTAGAGCTATTTGTTGTGTTTTATCATTATCAAATGTAAACCATTTTATTATCAAAAAGGAATCTATATACATCTATGAATACATGATTATGTATATAGCTATATATGCGTGCATATACATTTATGTAAATATAAGTATAGGTAGGTAGATAGAAAGATAGGCACATAGATGGATGGATAGATTTTAAAAGACCCAGAAGGATTAATATCTAACTGAGAATTGAGAGTGAGAGTAAAGATGGGGATAAGGAGATAGAAACTTTAAATTTTACTTTATCTAGTTATATAGTTTTAAAATTCTTTACAGCAACTCATATTGCTTTATTGGTCTTTTAATTATTTTCTAAAATCTGATCATTTCAGTGCTTAAGAAGAACACTTTAAGACATTTCACTAATTCTTCCAGGTCATTAGGGCACTGCTAAGTGCAATACAAAAAAAAAAAAAAAATACACTAAAGCTTTCCCTTAAGAAAGAGGTGAAAAAGACACTCAGAAAAGCTTTTGATCACTACATAATTTTAGTTAGGATTTTTAAGCCAGATGAGTTACTAACATATATTTTGAGTCCCTAACCACCTACAAGCACTATATTCAACTGCAGGGAAAATGGAGCTAAGATGTCTCAAGGTTTTTATCTTTTGGATGAAGAGTTGTCTATGTACACAACCAAGAGAGAAAGGTAGTAACCCAACTTAGGATATTGATCCGAAATGCTTCTGAGAGCTTTCAAAGATGCCTAGCTGACAGGGGAGTAAATTAAGCACTGGGAGATTTAGGTTAAATACATAATCATTAAGACCAGAAGAAGGGATCA
>NW_012101209.1:2774499-2777801 GCF_000951045.1 Mandrillus leucophaeus | reverse complement strand
CGGGAGTGCAATGGCAATCTCGGCTCACCACAATCTCCACCTCCCAGGTTCAAGCAATTCTCCTGCCTCAGCCTCCCAAGTAGCTCGGATTACAGGCATGCACTTCCAGGCCCAGCTAATTTTGTATTTTCAGTAGAGACGGGGTTTCACCATGTTGGCCAGGCTGGTCTCGAACTCCTGACCTCACGATCCGCCCACCTCAGCCTCCCAAAGTGCTGGGATTACAGGTGTGAGCCACCGCGCCCTGCAGTGTCTCTTCTTTGGTGTGAAGTTTTTTATAAGTTCATCATTAGAGTTCTATAGTTTTCTTTATAGGGATTCTACCATTTTATGTCAGTTTACTAGACAGAGATGCACAAATCCTCAATGAAGAAAACTCTTAAGACTTTATGGTGACATGGCAGAAGATTTAAAGTACAGAGAATGTTCCTGTTCTTTGCTAGAACAATTCAGTGTTATGTAAAAGAGTCAGCCCTCCCTAAATTAATCTGTGGAGTCAATATGACAGCTATCAACATATAAATAGGGCTTTTGGAGAAAATCTGACAAAAATGATCTTGAGGTCCATCTGCAAAGGATATGTGGGATTAGCCAAGTTTCAGAAATGAAAATTAACGAGGAATTACTAGACTTGCATGGAATTAAACTATATTATAAAGTTTCAGTATTAAGACAGTTTGTCACTGATAGAATCAGAAGTAGAAAGTCCTGAAATATAGTCATATAATGTAGGAAATTAGCATATGATGAAGACTGAATTTGAAACTGAGATGAATAAGTGTTGCCAGAATAACTGACTATAACAGGATGGGGAAAGGAAGAATGAAATCTGTTGAGATGGGCCAGGCGCAGTGGCTCACGCCTGTAGTCCCAGCACTTTGGGAGTCCGAGGTGGGTGGGTTGCTTGAGGCCAGAAGTTTAAAAGCAGCCTGGCCAACATGGCATAACCTTATCTCTACTAAAAATACAAAAATCAGTCAGAAATCAAAAATCAAAAATCAGATTACAGGTGGTGCACACCTGTAATCCAAGCTACTCGGGAAGGTGAGACACAAGAATCGCTCGAACCCAGGAGGCGGAGATTGCAGTGAGCTGAGATCGCACCACTGCACCTGTCTCTTATACACATCTAGATGTGTATAAGAGACAGGTATAGGTAGGTAGATAGAAAGATAGGCACATAGATGGATGGATAGATTTTAAAAGACCCAGAAGGATTAATATCTAACTGAGAATTGAGAGTGAGAGTAAAGATGGGAATAAGGAGATAGAAACTTTAAATTTTACTTTATCTAGTTATATAGTTTTAAAATTCTTTACAGCAACTCATATTGCTTTATTGGTCTTTTAATTATTTTCTAAAATCTGATCATTTCAGTGCTTAAGAAGAACACTTTAAGACATTTCACTAATTCTTCCAGGTCATTAGGGCACTGCTAAGTGCAATAAAAAAAAAAATACACTAAAGCTTTCCCTTAAGAAAGAGGTGAAAAAGACACTCAGAAAAGCTTTTGATCACTACATAATTTTAGTTAGGATTTTTAAGCCAGATGAGTTACTAACATATATTTTGAGTCCCTAACCACCTACAAGCACTATATTCAACTGCAGGGAAAATGGAGCTAAGATGTCTCAAGGTTTTTATCTTTTGGATGAAGAGTTGTCTATGTACACAACCAAGAGAGAAAGGTAGTAACCCAACTTAGGATATTGATCCGAAATGCTTCTGAGAGCTTTCAAAGATGCCTAGCTGACAGGGGAGTAAATTAAGCACTGGGAGATTTAGGTTAAATACATAATCATTAAGACCAGAAGAAGGGATCATGAACCATCTTAAGCTCTTTCTCCCAGCTTCAGGTGAAGTTCCAGTTGGGAGGCCCCAGGCTCCCTACCCACTAGACTGACTGAGTGAACTGACATTCCACCCAGTTCCCTTCAGCCCCATACAAGATTGGGTGAGGGCCCTCATGACACTGGGAGCTTCTGAGGAAAGGAAGACAGGTAGATGTGACTAACACATACATTGCTTCTTACCTTCTTGGACATAAAGAACCTCACCTATCACAAAAAAAATTAATGAGAGTATGTGGTCTTTGCCATCCCTTCCACCTATGAGAGCTTCATAACCATGCCTAAGAGATGTTGAGTAGAACATTCCATAGAAGGCTCAGATTGCGGGTAGGTATGGGAGTGAGGGTAGAAAGGAGGCAAAGAATGGCGGGAAAGGACATGCCTGTCACTAGTACAGGCTAGGCACAAAGTCTTGGAGGCCTGTGGCTGATATGCTCTGATAGAAAGCAGGCAATACTCTAGCTCACCCCCACTGACTCTTTTCCACACTTATGGGCTCTTCCATTGGTTTGTTTCCCAAATCAAACTTTTAAAATATTGACAAAGTGTTTCCAGTGTTCCTCTGGGTCTATAATTGGAATTATACTGAATTTATAGATTCATTTGACGGGGGTAGCTAAAATAATCACCATCATAACATCTAAAATTTTATGTTAGAACATTAAGCATTCACTATGTGCTTAATAACATGCTAAGTCATATATATACATATGTGTGTGTGTGTAATCACTTAATCCTCACAATAACCCATCACACAGATATTATCTCCATTTTACAGCTGAGAAAATGGAAGCTACAAATGGTGAAGTGGCCAGGTGCTACAGCCCATGCCTGTAATCACAGTAGTTTGGGAGGCTGAGGCAGCAGGATCAGTTGGGTCCAGGAGTTCAAGACCATTCTGGGCAACCCAGGGAGACCCTATCTCTACAAAAAAATAAAAATAAATTAGTCAGGTTTAGTGGTGCACACTTGTGGTTCCAGCTATTCGGAAGGCTGAGGTGAGAGGACAGACTGAGCTCAGGCGGTAGTGACCCATGAATATGCCAATGCACTCCAGCCTGGACAACAGAGCGAAACCCTGTCTCAAAAACAAAAAAAAAAAGAAAACGAAAAATGGTGACATGGTGAAGTACTTTGCTCAGGGTTGTATAACAAATAAGCAGTAATAAGTAGTGGAGTGAAAATTCAGACTCCAAAATGCTCTTAAACACCAGGCTGCCCTGACTCTATCTTCCCGATCAAGAGCAAGAAGTGTCGAAGTGTCTCTTCTTCTTCTTTTTTTTTTTTTTTTTTTTTGAGACGGAGTCTCATCCTGTTGCCCAGGCGGGAGTGCAATGGCAATCTCGGCTCACCACAATCTCCACCTCCCAGGTTCAAGCAATTCTCCTGCCTCAGCCTCCCAAGTAGCTCGGATTACAGGCATGCACTTCCAGGCCCAGCTAATTTTGTAT
>NW_012101209.1:2769668-2773419 GCF_000951045.1 Mandrillus leucophaeus | reverse complement strand
AAAAAAAAAAAAAAAAAAAAAGAAAGAAAGAAATCTGTTGAGATCCCCAATTCACTCCTAAGCCAAAATAAATTATTATAGTTTAGAATTTTAAATTTTTACAATTAAAACCACAAAAATACAAATCATATGGATAAATTTTTAAAATAACATTAGCAAGCAAAAACATAAACTCAATTCACCAAGGAAAATATAGACTTAATTATAAAATAACTTAAAATTTCTTGTGGGATAAAATTTTTTTAATGAGAAACTGGGAAATACATCTGCATTATACATGAAAAAGAGATAATTTCCCTTAATACATATAGAGCTCTTACATATCAATAAGAAAAAGATGACCACCCCAAAGGAAAAATATGCAAAATATATAAGCACCAGTTAAAAGAATAATAAATATAAACAGCCAAAATATTTACTAGAAATATTTCTCTCACTCACAATTAAAGAATTACAAATTAAAGGGCCGGGCAGGGGGGCTCACACCTGTAATCCCAGCACTTTGGGAGGCTGAGGTCTTGAGGTTGGGCGTGGTGGCAGACGCCTGTAATCCCAGAGGTTGGGACAGGAGAATTGCTTGAACCTGGGGCGGAGATTGCAGTGAGCCAAGATAGCACCACTGTACTCCAGCCTGGGCAACAGAGCTAGACTCTGTCTCGAAAAAAAAAAAAAAAAGGAATTACAAATTAAAATAAGGTGCCATTTAAATACATAAGGTGAACAAAGATTTAAAAATTTGATAATATCTAGTCTTGACTTGTGTGGGGAAAGTAGCTTTGGGTAATTTGGCTAAATCTAACAAATTAAACATGACCAGTGAAGTTGGTAGACAGCTCTTGTTCATCTCATTTTAAAAGGAAGGAGACCAGGCTGGGCGCGGTGGCTCATGCCTGTAATCCCAGGACTTTGGGAGGTTGAGGCAGGCAGATCACAAGGTCAGGAGTTCGAGACGAGCCTGACGAACATGATGAAACCCCGTTTCTACTAAAATGTACAAAAATTAGCTGGGCATGGTGGTGCACGCCTGTAATCCCAGCTACTCAGGAGACTGAAGCAGAAGAAATCACTTGAACTGGGGGAACAGAGGTTACAGTGAACTGAGATCAGGCCACTGCACTCCAGCCTGGGCAACAGAGTGAGACTCTGTCTCAAAAAATAAATAAATAAAAACAAAAATAAAATAAAAGGAAGGAGACTGATAAGTGGTGTGCTCAAGGCCAAACTCCTAATTACAGGTGGGACCAGAGCTAGGTCCCAGGGCCCTCTCTCTGTACTGGGATGCATTCATCTCATTTGGATATGTGAACACAGACGTGTCAGAATGGGGAAGTTACTTTCCAATGCACTGTGCAGTTATGTCAGCTACTCAGGAGTCTAAGGCAAGAGAATCGCTTGAATCTGGGAGACGGAGGTTGCAGTGAGCCGAGATTGTGCCACTGTACTGTAGCCTGGGTGATGGAGGGAGGCCCTGTCTCAAACGAAAGAAAGAGAAAGAAAGAGAAAGAGACAGAGAAAGAAAGAAAGAGCAAGACAGATGCGAACCATATTTGCAATTTTATATATTCTAGTAGCCACATTTTTAAAAGTAAAGAGAAACTGGTGGGATTATTTTTAGTAATGTATTTTACCCAATATATCCAACATACTACTTCAATATAAAATCAATATAAAATTATGAGATATTTTAAATCCTTTCTTCATATTAAATTTTTGAAATTGTGTGTGTATTTCACACTCAGCGTATCTCAATACAAACTAGCTGCATTTCAAGCGCTCAACAGCCACATGAGGCTGGTGGCTACCAGATGAAATAGCACAGATCTAGACTCTCTAATGAAAATGGATTAAAAAAAATAACTTTTGTTTATCTGTTTATTATTCTTCAACAGACACAAATTGCATGCATTTCTGTATTTTTACAACTTGTTATTTTAAATATCTTTGGCGTATCTTCACATTCATCCTCTAATTCAAATTATTTTTCTAAATGGCACATGTCCCATCAGCATCTGTCTTCACTTCTACATATATATTCATACCTAGCTCCTATCTGCTCCACTGCCTCAAGACATTCTCCCTGTTCCCTGCCTCTTGCCACCTTCTCCCTCTGCACATCACTGGCTGTGAAGGTTCAGATGCCCAGAAGAAACATTTTCCATACCTTCACCACCTCTTCACACTAACCCATGCACAATTTCTAGCTCTGCTTTAGTAGATCTAAGGTCACTGACTCATGACTCAGAAAAGTCAAACGCAAATCACAGGAAAAGCCTGTCTTCACTGCTTCAAAGTTATGTTTAAAATAGGCTTGTTATTTACTTTTACTTAAAATTAGAAACAGTCAAAAAAAATGAAATGCATGGCCCACTTTGGTTCCTTTTCAAAATAAACTGGTCTAATGGTTCTCCACAAACACAAGCAACTAAATTTTTAATCAAAAAATGTACTTCTCGCCTCGAAGACTTTACTAAAATAATGTTTTTGGCTCTTAACTATAGAAACAGTTTCACCACTAGAAAATGTGAACATGAGGTAGGTACAGTTTAAGAAGTTAAAAGTCTTGAATTAAGAAATTAAGGTGTTGTCATTGACTTTAAACACCTATAGACTTTGTAATTCATATTATAGTTTGGTTTCCCATTGCTCGAAGTTTGCCTTCCTAATAATGAGACTTGCTCTTCTCCCCCAGGCTCTAAAAGGTAGCATGTGGAACCCTGGGGAGTTATGAGACCTGGATTTGGGTCCTCACTGCCAGTTGCCAGCCAGCTATATGACCTTGGCATCCATTCGCCCTGCTGGCCTCAGCCTTCCTGCTGTAAAAAGGGGGTTGACAGCATGCTCCTTCAGGCTGCCTCCAGCTCTGCCCCCTGACCTTAGCTCATCCTCCTCTTTTCCATTATCCCTGAAGCATTTGCCTCCTCATGCATCTCCTCCTACCAAAAGACAAGATGGCTGGCAGCACGGAAGTGAAAAGGGAAAGAAAGGCTGTTTAAAAAAAAAAATTCTAAAATGAGTCACCTCTCAAGAATTTCCCATTTCCTCATGCCTGGGTGCTTGCTCGTGTCACTAAATCAGTTCTTCCAATGAAACACGCTCTAAGAACCTGGTATTTGTTATGTGCACTGCTCTTGGATGATGTTTATAATGTGCACCCATCTCTTTTAAGAGCTTGTAGGTATCAAACAACCTCCAGGTTGTGCATCAAAAAGACATCAGCAGCCACAGAGTCAACTTTAGTTGAGCCTGGAGACAATCAGACCAAAACCGTAGAGTTTTAACTAGGTTTTGTATCAGCTTTTGATAAGTTAGGAAAAATAATTACAGCTATCCAAACTTCCCACTTAACATCTCCCAGGACCCTGCAGCACCTTAAAATCTAGCCAGCTCCAAGAATCACGCCCCACTCTGTACCCAGATGAGCCTTGACTCACACTAATTCCCTCCCGGAGGCTTAAATCAGGGGGCGGCTGATGGCTGTGGTCTGTGCTGCTTCCGTCTGGCCTGATTTTTCATGCTGCCATTTTGAATTAGCATAGGTCTCCTCTGCAACTGATGCATCTTCTAACCAGGCTGGGAACACAACACGCGCACACACACACGCACGCACGCACCCCACCGGGCTGCAGGACGCGAGCGTAAGTCAAGGCACTTGCAAGCTAGAATCAGACAGAAAATCCAGAAAAACCACGTTATTTAACAGAACCCTACGAGGTCAGCTTTGAGTCAAGGCAGATAACAGTTTCCTTCGATG
>NW_012101209.1:2759120-2768436 GCF_000951045.1 Mandrillus leucophaeus | reverse complement strand
GGGGCCTGGGAGCGGGAGGAGCGACCGAGAGGGCGGATCTCGCCGCAGAAAGTGGCCCCCTCTTTGCTAGATTTTTATTTCTTGGTTGTGGCTCTCAAAAGGGAGAACCTGGGCTTTAAGGAGCCAGGCCCAGCATCCTTTCGGCGCCTCTTCCCGACGTTTGGTTGCTACGTCCGGGCCTCGGCGCCCAAGCGAGATTTCCCAGGGGAGCAATGTGTCCCGTACCTTGTTGACTCGCACGTCCAAGTCAAGTCCCTGGTTTAAAAAGTGCCGTCCTGTACCATGTTGGTAAGCCAGACCCTGTCCCAGGTACCTGGACATTGTGGCCTAGAGAGGTTAAGTAACTTGTCCAAGGTCACACAGCACGTAGCAAAGCCAAGATTCTATATCTGGGTTCATTTATGTACAGGGACGTGTGTGTGTGTATGTGTCTCTGTGTGTGTGTTGATGCCAGCGTCAACTCCATCTTTTATAAGTAAATAAGAAAAGACTGTCTCAAAAGATATGAAGACATGGTTCACAGGAAAATAAATGCAATTCTACCCTGGCACATGAAAAGATATTCAGGCTCACTTAACTGCAAATCAAACATGTGGGGTAGCATCTTCCACCAGCCAGATTAACAAAAATCAAAACATTTTGAGTCTTGCTCTGTCGCCCAGGCTGGAATGCAGTGGCAAGATCTCGGCTCACTGCAACCTCCACCTCCTGCCTCCCGTCTCCCGGGTGCAAGTGATTCTCGTACCTCAGCCTCCCAAAGTAGCTGAGACTGCAGACCCGCGCCACCAGCCTCGCTAATTTTTTTGATTTTTAGTAGAGATGGGGTTTCACCATGTTGCCCAGGCCGGTCTCAAACTCCTGAGCTCAGGCAATCCGCCTGCCTCTACTATCCAGCTTCCTTTAAAAAAGGAGAATGATCTTTATGTGCTAATACAAAACTATTTCCAACCTATACTAACTAAAGAAAAATAAGCTAGGTGCAGAACGGTGTGTGTGTTATTTGTGGGAAAAAAAAATATATAGTCTGTACTTATTTTTGTAAATGCATAGAATATCTTTGGAAGAGTATGTAAGAAACTGTAATAGTAGATGCCACCAGGGAGCAGAACAGGGAGTCTGGGTGCTGGGGAGACTTTTTTAAACCACGCCCTTTATATGCTGAGCCTGTGCTTACAGTCTGACATATGAGTGAACGGATAGTGGGAAAGGGCTGGGGAAGTTGGTGTAGGTACTGCAGAATAGAGTACTGGTTCATAGACTCTTGGAGCACAAAGGTACTTTATTGTTCATTTAGTTTAGCCAAGAAAACTGTAGCCAATGAGTCTAAATAATCAATATTAGAAATTTCTAGCGGGCTTATTCCTGGGTTCCAGCCCAAATCTATGGAATTCAGAGTCTTCGGGGCTGGAGCCAGGGAACCCGCATTTTGTCAAGCTCTTTAGTTGTTTCTCTTGCACATTAAAGTCTGAAAGTCCGTGGGGGTGTGGGTAGGGAGAGCATTAGGAAAAATAGCTAATGTATGCTGGACTTAATACCTAAGTGATGGGTTGATAGGTGCAGCAAACCACCGTGACACATGTTTACCTATATAACAAATATGCGCATCCTGCACATATACCCCAGAACTTAAAATAAAAATAATTTTTTTAAAAAAAAGTCTGAGAGTCGCTGTTTTATTTTTTGTTTGTTTTGAGATGGGATCTTGCTCTGTCACCCAGCCTCAAGGGAAGTGACTCACTGCAGCCTCTACCTCCTAGGCTCAAGTGATCCTCCTACCTCAGCCTCCTGAGTAGATGGTACTACAGGCATGCACCACCATGCCTAGCTACTTTTAAAAATATTTTTGTAGAAATGGGGTCTCACTATGTTGCCCAGGCTGGTTTCAAGCTCCTGGACTCAAATGATCCTCTTGCCTCAGCCTTCTAAAGTGTTAAGATTATAGACGTGAGTCACTGTGCCCAGCCAGAGTCACTGTTTTAAATGTCTAGTTTAAGAGTACACCACTACTAGAAAGGCAAATGCAATCCTATGCCTTCCTGTAGCCAGTATATGTCATTTGTGGTGTAAAGGATGGCACTTGCACCCTACGGTGCTCCCTTGGAGGCAGCCATATGCTCAATACACAGATAGGGGATACTGCCAACCTGCCTGCCTGGCCTGAAATCTTTGAAGCCTGTTGGTTTGTCCCTACACAGCCACAGGAGCTGTGAGGCCAGGAGCCCAGGAACACATTGAGATTGAAAGACACCTGCTTTCCCCAGGGTCTGCATGGAGAACCTTATTATATGGCACTATGAACGCTTATTAAACAGTAACAATGACTGGACCTGGTGGCTCACGCCTGTAATCCCAGCACTTTGGGAGACCGAGGTGGGTGGATCACGAGGTCAGAAGATCAAGACCATCCTGGCCAACATGGTGAAACCCCAGCTCTACTGAAAATGCAAATATTAGCTGTGTGTGGTGGTGCGTGCCTGTAATCCCAGCTACTCGGGAGGCTGAGGCAGGAGAATAGCTTGAACCAGGGAGTCGGAGGTTTCAGTCAGCCAAGATCGTGCCATTGCACTACAGCCTGGGTGAGAACTCCGTCTAAAAAAAGAAAAACCAGCAGCAATACATTTATTTTGTCTCTGCTTTGTATCCAAGAGACAGTCCCTACTATTATTTGAGCTGCATAAATAGAGATAAGAGAACAGAACCGTCCAACAAATGCAGGGAACACCACGAAATATCAATAAGGGCTTTAATCATTGGCCTCTATCAATTATGTGAGGTTTAACTTTGAGTAAATTATAAGATTTCCGTGAGCTAGCTTGCAAGGAAGAAAAAATGTCTTAAATGACTTGCAACTGTTACACAGTCATTTATATTCCATCTAGTCATATTCAGAGACTTAAGAGCTAAGAAATAAGAGTATATAGTCATATTCAGAGACTTAAGAGCTAAGAAATAAGAGTATAACAGATTTCCTTTTTTCTCTTCTGCCCTGAGAAGGACATGCTCTCTACAGAGGTTACTCTGCAGCTGAGGCAGAAGGAGATTATAGCTAGAGGCTGTCTGCTGAACAGGTCTGGAGGGTACACTCAGTGATGACCACAGATACTAATAGTGTTTTCAGTTTGGAACAATTACGAATAAAGCTGCTAATAATATTTGTCTACAAGTTTTATGTAAGTGTAGGTTTTCATTTCTCTAGGGTAAACATTAGGTTGGTGCAAAAGTAATTGCAGTTTTTGCCATTACTGTTTTTAAAATGGCAAAAACCCCAATTACTTTTGCACCAACCAACCTAATACTTAAGAGTGAAGTGGGTGAGTCATATGTCAGGTGTATAGTTAAATTTATAAAAAGTTGCCAAACTGTATTCCAAAGTGGTTTTTTTACCATTTTACATTATATCAGAAATATATGAGAGTTCCAGTTGCTCCACATCCTTATCAACAGTTGCTATTGTCAGTCGTCTAAATTTTATCCATTCTCACAAATGTGTATTGGCATCTCCTGGTGGTTTTCAATTATATTGCCTTTTTTTTTTCTTTCTTTCTTTCTTTTTTTTTGGAGACACAGTCTCACTGTGTCTCCAGGCTGGAGTGCAGTGGTGCGATCGTGGCTCACTGCAACCTCTGCCTCCTGGGTTCAAGCAATTCTCCTGCCTCAGCCTCCTGAGTAGCTGGGACTATAGGTGCACACCACCATGCATAGCTAATTTTTGTATCTTTAGTAGAGATGGGGTTTCACCATGTTGGCCAGGATAATCTTGATCTCTTGACCTCATGAGCCACCTGCCTCAGCCTCTCAAAGTGCTGGGATTACAGGCATGAACCACCATGTCCAGCCTATATTTCTTTGCTGATTAATGATGGTGAGCAACTTTTCCTATACTTCTTAGCCATTAATATATGTTCTTTTGGAAAGTGTTTAAGTGTCTTGCCTGTTTAAAAAGTTTTGTATTTTTAATTAGTATTATTATTACATTTTAAGAATTCCTTATATCTGGATACAAGTTCTTTATCATATTTATGTATTACAAATATATTCTTTCAGCATATGGCTCACCATTTCATTTTATTAGTGGTGTCTTTTGAAGAGAAGATTTTAATTTTGTTATGCTCAATTTATCAATATTTTTTCTTTTATAGTTAATACTTTTTATGTCCTATCTAAGAGATTTTGCCTACTCCAAGGTTGCAAAGATTTTCTTCTGTGTTTACATCCAGAGATGTATAGATTTTTAGCTCTTATGTTAAGACCACGGTCCATTTCAAGTAAATTTTTGAATAAAGAAAGGTAAAATTCCAAGTTTATTTATGTGATTATTCAATCATTCCAGCACCATTTGTTCTCTCCCAGGATTTACCTTGCTATTGACAAAAGTCAATTGGCCATATAAATGTAGGTATATTTCTCAACTGTCTCTTCCATTCTATTGGTCTATATAATTATTCTTTTTTTTTTTTTTTTTTTTTGAGCCAGAGTTTCACTCTTGTTGCCCAGGCTGCAGTGCAATGGCATAATCTTGGCTCACTGCAACCTCCACCCTCTGGGTTCAAGTGATTCTCCTGCCTCAGCCTCCCAAGTAGCTGGGATTACAGGCATGTGCCACCACACCTAGTTAATTTTGTATTTTTAGTGGAGAAGGGGTTTCTCCATGTTGGTCAGGCTGGTCTCGAACTCCTGACCTCAGGCGATCTGCCCACCTTGGCCTCCGAAAGTGCTGGGATTACAAGCATGAGCCACCGTGCCTGGCTACGTATTTATTCTTACACCAATACTACACTCTCTTGATTACTGTAGATTTATATTAAGTCTTTAAGTCAGGCAGCTTAAGTCTTCCAACTTTGTTCTTTTTCAGAACTGTTTTGGCTATTCTAGGTACTCTGCACTTGGTCATAAATTTTAGAATCAGCTTGCCAATTCCTATACAAAATGCTGACTGGAATCACATTCAATCTATAGACCAATTTGAGAATTTACATCTTAATAATATTGAGTCTTCCAATCTATGAACATGATATATTTCTCCATTTTTTTAGGTTGTCTGTAAGTTTTCTCAGCAAATATTTAGAGTTTTCAGCATACAGGTCTTGGACATATTTTATTTAATAGTTATTTCATGTTTTGGGGTGTTATTGTAACTAATCATTTTAAATTTTATTTGTCAATTGTTCATTGCTAGAATATAAAAATACAATTGGTTTTTGTATATGGATCTTATATCCTACAACTTTACTAAATATGCTTACGAATTCTATTAACTTTTTCATCATTCATTAGAATTTTCTCTGTACTCAATCATGTTGACTAAAAATACATTTTTAGTTATTCCTTTTCAATCTATTTAGTTATTCCTTTTCAAGCCTTTTAATTCTTTTCCATATCTTATCGCATTTGCTAGGACCTACTTAATGCTAAAGAGGAACAGTGAGAACAAACAAGTTCAGTGATTCACCACTAAGTATGATATTATTTGTAGAGTTTTTTTGTAGATACCATTTATCATGTTGAGGAAGTTTCCTTATTTTCCTACTTTGCTGAGAGTTTTGTTTTTTCGTTTGTTTTTAATGATGAATCAGTGTTGAATTTTGTCAGCTGCTTTTTCTGCATCTATTAAGATGATCAAATGCTTTTTATCCTCTATCCTGTAAATATGGTAAAATACATTAATCGATTTTTAAATGTTTAACTGCATTTGGGGGATAAATCTCAATTTGGTTATGCTGCATTATCTTATATATTTCTAGGTTGAATATGCTAATATTTTGCAAAACATTTTTGTACCTATTTTTATGAGAGATATTGGCATATAGATTGATATGTAGTATTCTTTTTTGGTTTTGGTATATAGGTGATACTGACTTCATAATATAAGCTGGTAAGTGTGCCCATCTCTTCTGTTTTCTGAGTATTTGTAGGACTGGTATTTTTCCTTCCTTGAGTATTTGATAGAATTTGCCAATGACTTCATCAACCTGGAATGCAGTTTTGATTGTGAAAATATCTTAAATTATGAATAAATTTCTTAATTGATATATGGTTATTCAGGTTTTTCCTTTGTCCTCAAGTCAATTTCAATAAATTATGTCTTTCAAAGAAATTGTCCATTACATGTGAGTTGGTGAATTTATTGGAAAAATAATTTATAGTATTTCTTTATTATCCCTTTATTATTCATAGCATCTGTAGCAGTGTCTCCTCCTCTGCATTTCTCCAGGTAATTTGTGTCTTTTTCTTTTTAAGGATTAGTCCAGTAGAGATTTATTGATTCCTTTGATCTTTTTGAGGAACCAATTTTCAGTTTCATTGATTTTCTCTATTGTTTAAACTTTCTTTTATTTACTTTGAGTTTAATTTGCTTTTCTTTTTCTAGCTTCTTTGAACTTAGATTATTGATCTTAGATTCTTTGTCTTTTCAAAGTGTATGTAGGAATAAACCTTTGCCTTTAAAAATAAACTTTATATAAGTATATAAAGGTATAAATTCCCCTCTAAGCACTGCTTTAGCATCATCCTCCAAATTTGATATGTTATGTACCAGTTTCTTCTGGTTGCTGTAACAAATTACCACAAACTTGGTGGCTTAAAACAACACAAACATTTCCTCACAGTTCTGGAAGTCAGATGTCTGAAATCAGTGTTACTGGGATGGACTCAATGTATTGACAGGATCTGGCACCATCCAGAGGCTCTAGGGGAGAATCTGTTCCTTGCTTCTGTCAGCATTTGGTGGCTGCCAGCATTCTTTGGCTTGTAGCCACATCACTGCAATCTTCTAGGCCAGCATCTTCTAATCTCTTTTTCTGTTCTGTCTTCACATAGCTTTCAAAACTCTCTGTGATCAAATCTTCCTGTGCCTCCCTCATAAGGATACCTATGATTGCATTTAGGGACTGGCTGCTAATCTAGGATAATCTTCCCGTCTCAAGATCGTTAACTTAATCATATCCATAAAGTCCTTTTTATTGCCATATAAGATAACATCACAAATTTCAGAAATTAGGATGTAGATATCTTTTAGGAAGCCATTTTCATCATACCATATGTTGTATTTTCATTTTCATTCATTTTATTTCACTTCATTTTCATATTTTCTAAGTTCTCATATTTCTTTTCCCCGTGGGTATTTTTGTTTTATGGCCCAGCTATAGACCATCTTGGTGAATTTTCCATGTGTGTGTGAAAAACCTGTGTATTCTGCTGTTGTTGAGGGTACTGTTTTATAAAAATCAATTAGATCAAGTTTGTTGATAGCATTGTTCAAGTCTTCTATTCCTTATAGATTTTTTTTTTCCATATTTGTTCTATCAGTTACTAAGAGAGGATTGCTGTAGCCTTGAACTGTATTTGTGGATCTTTCTATTTCTTTTAGTTCTGTCAGTTTTTGCATCTTGTATTTTGAGGGTGTGTTATGAAATATATACATACTTAGAATTGCTATGAATTATTTTAAAATGTCTCTTTTTTCTCTCTGATAATATTTATTGTCCTGAAGTCTACTTAGTCTAATACTAACAAAGTCACCCTCCTGATTAGTGGTTGCATAGTACATTTTTTCATCCTTTTACTTTTAAACTATGTTTGTCTTTATAGTGGGATTTTGTAGATAGAATATAATTGGATCTTGCTTTTCATTCAATATGAGTTTTAAAAATTTTTAATTGGAGTGTTTTAATCAGTGTTTCTCAAATAGGGGCAATTTTGTACCCAGGGGACATTTGGCAATGTCTGGAGACATTTTTGGTTGTCACAATGGCAGAGGCCGAGGAAGTCTCTACTAGCATCTAGTTTATAAAGAATGCTGTTGAACATTCTACAGTGCAAAGGATAGCCTCCTATAAGCAACAATTTTTTGTTTTTGAGACTGGGTTTCACTCTGTTTCCCAGGTGGAGTACAGTGGCACATTCATGGTTCACTGCAGCCTGGGCCTCCCAGGTTCAAGTGATCCTCCCACCTCACCCTCCCTAGTAGCTGGGACTACAGGCCTGTGCCACCATGCCTGGCTAAGTTTTCTATATTTTGTAGAAATGGGGTTTGCCATGTTGTCCAGGCTGGTCTTAAACTCCTGTGCTCAAGCAATCCACCCCCCTCAGACTTCCAAAATGCTGGGATTACAGGTGTGAACCACTGTGCACAACCCCTACCACATTTTCTTGATCCATTAATCTGTTGATGGACACTTAAGGTGATTCTACATCTTGGCTATTGTGAACAGTGCTGCAATAAACTTGGGGGTGCAGACATCTCTTTGAGACACTGATTTAATCCTTTGGATATACATCCAGTAGTGAGATTGCTGGATCATATGGTGATTCTTTTTTAGTTTTTTTGAGAAACCCCTGTACTCTTCTCCATAATGGCTGTACTAATTTACATTCCCATCAACAGTATAGAAGAGTTCCCTTTTCTCTGCATTTCTGCCTGTATTTGTTATTTTTTTGTCTTTTTGATACCAGCCATTCTAACTGGGGTGAGATGATACCTCATTGTGATTTTGATTTGCATTTCCCTGATGATTAGAGATGTTGAGCATATTTTCATATACTTATTGGCCATCTGTATGTCTTCTTTTTAAAAATATCTATTCAGATTATTTGCTCATTTTTAAATTGGATTATTTGTTTGTTTATTTGTTTTGCTGTTGAGATATTTGAATTCCTTGTATATTCTGAGTATTAATCCCTTGTCAGGTGGATAGTTTGGAAATATTTTCTCCCATTCTGTGGGTTGTCTTCTCACCTCACTGATTCATTTCTAGTTTTGAAAGATATTTTTGCTGAGTACGTAATTTTTTGGTTGAGAACATTTTTCTTTCAGCACTTTAAAGGAACCATTCAGTTTTCATAAGACATTGCCATAAGGCTTGCATAATTTCTGAAGAAAAGTTTGTATTTGATTACTTTTCTTCCCCTGCTTATATCTTTTTTCCTATGGCTACTTTTAAGATTTTTCTCTTTATTTCAGGCTTTGAGGAGTATGATTATGATGTATCTTGGTATGTTCTTTTCTGTGTTTATCCCACCTAGGCTTTATTGAGTTTCTAGGATCTGTAGGTTTATCATTCCCCTTAAATTTTGGGCCATTATTTCTTCAAATATTTTATCCAGTGCATCCTTCCCCTCACAAATTCAGGAACTCTGATTACACATATGTTAGGCCACTTCATATTGTTCCATACATCACTGAGAGTCTGTTCTTCTGCTTTTAGTCTCTGCTCTCTGTGCTTTATTTTGAATAATTTTGCTTGGTATTTGTTCAAATTTAGTTATATTTTCTCCTGTAGCCTCTAATCTGCTATCATCTGTGAAATTTTTTTTTTTT
>NW_012101209.1:2719054-2758580 GCF_000951045.1 Mandrillus leucophaeus | reverse complement strand
TTAGCCAGGATGGTCTCGATCTCCTGACCTCATGATCCACCCACCTCGGCCTCCCAAAGTGCTGGGATTACAGGCGTGAGCCACCGTGCCTGGCCGCCAGTTTGGTTCTTTTTATATTACACATTCCTTTCATATGTATTTTTCTTTAAATCCCTGATCATATTTATAATATTTTAATAGCTGTTTTAAAGACCATGTATGCTAACTTCATAATTTCTGTCCATTTTTAGTCTGTTGTTGATGATTGATTGATCTCCTGTTTCTGTGCCAGTCTTACAATTCAGATGTCAGGCTTTGTGAATTTTATGTTGTTGAGTGATTAACTTATTTTTTGTGTTGCTTTAAAGAGTGTTGGTGTTGGGCCTTGTTCTAGTGCTCAACACGATGTGGAAGCTGCCAAAGCCAGGGCTTCCACCCTCTGAAGCCACAGCCCGAGCTGTACATTGGCCCCTTTCAGCCACAGCTGCAGTGGCTGGGACACACGGTACCAAGTTCCTAGGCTGCACACAACATGGGGACCCTGGACCCGACCCACAAAATCACTTTTTCCTCCTGGGCCTCCTGGCCTGGGATGGGAGGGGCTGCCGTGAAGGTCTCTGGCATGGCCAGGAGACATTTTCCCCATGGTCTGGGGGATTAACATTAGGCTCCTTGCTACTTATGCAAATTTCTGCAGCAGGCTTGAATTTCTCCTCAGAAAATGGATTTTTCTTTTCTACTGCATTGTCAGGCTGCAAATTTTCTGAACTTTATGCTGTTTCCCTTTTAAAACAGAATGCTTTTAACAGCACCCAAGTCACATTTTGAATGCTTTGCTGCTTAGAAATTTCTTCTGCCAGATACCCTAAATCATCTCTCTCAAGTTCAAAGTTCCACAGATCTCTAGGGCAGGGGCAAAATGCTGCCAGTCTGTTTGCTAAAACATAACAAGAGTCACCTTTGCTCCAGTTCCCAACAAGTTCCTCATCTCCATCTGAGACCACCTCAGCCTGGACCTTATTGTTCATATCACTATCAGCATTTTGTCAAAGCCATTCAACAAGTCTCTAGGAAGTTCCAAACTTTCCCACATTTTCCTATCTTCTTCTGAACCCTCCAAACTGTTCCAACCTCTGCTTGTTACCCAGTTCCAAAGTTACTTCCACATTTTCAGGTATATTTTCAGCAACGCCCCACTCTATAGGTACCAATTTACTTTATTAGTTCGTTTTCATGCTGCTGATAAAGATATGCCTGAAATTGGGAGGAAAAAGAGGTTTAATTGGACTTACAGTTCACATGGCTGGGGAGGCCACAGATGGGAGGTGAAAGGTGGGAGGTGAAAGGCACTTCTTACCTGGTGGCGGCAAGAGAAGAATGAGGAAGAAGCAAAAGCAGAAACCTCTGATAAACCCATCAGATCTCATGAGGCTTATTCACTGTAATGAGAATAGCAAGGGAAAGACTGGCCCCCATGATTCAATTACCTCCCCCTGTGTCCCTCCCACAACAGGTGGGAATTCTGGGAGATACAATTCAAGTTGAGATTTGAGTGGAGACACAGCCAAACCATATCACTGTCCCTTCTCTTTGCCTCCAAGCAGAAAGATGGGTGGTTGTTTGTCTCATTTGTTTCCCATCTCTTGAGGATCACAAGAGAAAGGAAACAAATGCTCTGCCTGTTGTCCAATGTCTGACAATTGTTTCTTGCATTTTGCTCCATTTTCTAGTTGTTCACAATAGAACAGCAAGTCCTATAGCAGCTTTTCCTTCATAGGCAGATGTGAAAGTCTAGGAGCACAAATCTTATTGCCTCCAAGGAACCAAATGTCCTGGTGTAGACTCAACTAGACCCATTATTTAGGAAATACAAATGCACAGTCTATTTGTAGAACCTCTTCAACATACCTGTAAGAAACATTTATCTGACATATGTACCAAAAATTGCACTCTTGCTACAAGAATAAAAAAGGGGGCCTGGCGCGGTGGCTCAAGCCTGTAATCCCAGCACTTTGGGAGGCTGAGGTGGGTGGATGACGAGGTCAGGAGTTCAAGACCAGCCTGGCCAACATGGTGAAACCCCATCTCTACTAAAAATGCAAAAATTAGCCAGGCGTGGTGGCATGTTCCTGTAATCCCAGTTACTTGGGATGCTGAGGCAGGAGAATCGCTTCAACCCAGGAGGCGGAGTTTGCAGTGAGCCGAGACCATGCCACTGCACTCCAGCCTGGCAACAGAGCATGACTCCGTCTCAAAAAAATAAAAAATAAAAGGAACATCATAGCCTCTCCTCTCAAGATGTCGGAAACAAGCAAGGAAATAAAGTATAGAGGTAATATAAGGAGACATTGATTATATGTTGCTGTCAGGGTAACCAAAGGTTATACAAAAAAATACACGGATCTGACATATTAGGAAATGTAAGCAAGTTTAAAAGATGGCCATCTCTCTCAAAACTTCCTTTTATTAAAAATATTTTCTTAAATAGTCATAAATGAGGGTTACCCAAACCTAGACCATTAAAAAATTATATATGACAATTTTGCCTTGTCTTCTAAACAGTGTTATTGATTGACTAAAGAACCCTATGCATAGATTTTGAGGAGCTTAAAGTGCCGTAGGTGTAATTGCGAAATGCCTTTAACACATTGCATATAGAGGTATTTTCCACTTAGTACTTCTTTCAGTGTATAATAATGGGAGGAGGAAAAAAGACCTGTCACTGGGCAAACCTCACGGGAATGAACCACAGACAGTGCTGTGTGAATGAGGCACTTATGTATGGGTAAGAAAGCCTGCATAATTGCTTTATGTATAATCTTATGAGAACCAAACAAAGAAGCTGACAGAGAAGCCACGGAAAGATGAGAAAGAAAAGCACTAGTCAAGATTAGTCAGCCACCTGCCTTAATCCTGTGACAACTGTGTTTAGGAGGTTAGTTTTCTGAATTTGGTTACCATAGTAATAGACCTTTAGAATGTCCTTAAATCAATTTACAGAATTACTGTTCATATGAAGCAACACAATTAGGTTTTAGGTTGTTAACATCTATTTTTAAATTATTTTTAGAAATGAAATGATCCATCAAGCCCTTTAAATATATAATTTAGAGAACCATAAATTGTATTTTGGCAAAGGGAAGTTGTAAGGTCCTATTCATTATTGTTGGGTGATGGGTTTATAAGTTCAATAATTCAAATATGTCATCTTAATGAATGACTCCTAATACATTTTAAATAAGATAGAGTTCATGAATGTTTTAGACCTAGCTTTAAAACCAAATATGTATGCTTCACACTCATTCCTACACCTCTAGGAGTCATCTGTGGGTTTAGCCAATTATATGGATAATTTAAAGGGGAATTGCTGAGACCTGGTCTAGTTATCATCCAAGAGCCGCCTAGAGGAGTCAGACTTGGGAATTTCAACCGAACTCTTTCTTTCTTTTTTTTTTTTTTTCCTAGTTTATATGTGTGGAAAAGGCCTACTTCATTTTATGCAGTTTTTAAATTGGGCTTTTTAATATTCTAGTGACATCTGAAGCTACTTTTTAACAGTTGAAGGCTTATCCAGAATTGTAAAAGTTGATTCTCTTGTATCTGCAATCGCAAGACCACTGCTCACTTAAAATATTAATAATATAAAACTTTAAACAAAAGTTGCAATTTTCTAATTCTTCAGAGAACTAAACAAAGTCTGCTTAAATTGCTGTAGATTGGCGTTCAGTTAAAGGAAGTCTTCGTTCATGCTATGAGTGATTAAAGGATTCCTGGCCAGGTATGGTAGCTCACAACTGTTATTTCAACACTTTGGAAAGCAAGGTGGGAGGACCTTTTGATGTCAGGAATTTGAGATCAGCATGGGTAACATAGCCAGACCCCCATCTCTACAAAAAATTTTAAAAGTAGCCCGGCGTGGTGGCGCGTGCCTGCAGATTATTTGAGCCCAGAAGTTGGAATGGAGGTATAACTGCACTATTGCACTCCAGCCTGGGAGACAGAGTTTGTTTTGTTAGTTTCAAACAAAACAAAAATCCCCAGTGATTCCATGTATGAAATTTCTCTGACTCTAGAGAAAGAATATTTTGTTTGAGGCATCCTTGTATTTTCCATGAACCATGGAAAAACTAGTATTAGTTTATTTCATGTCAGATGAATCGCCTGACTTTAAGAGAATTGGGAATAATCTAGATACATGAAAATATTTTAGTATTTAAATTCCTGATTATTTTTCACTTTCCTTTTCATGGACTTTCTACCCCTAATCATAAACCTAGCCCTGGGTTTTTACTATTTTTATTATATCCCTTGTACTGCTGGTTCTAGATCCTGTAGAGCTGCAATCAGTGTCTTGTTCACCTTTGAATTTCAAAAAGCACCTATCATATTAAAATAAAAATTAAAGGTGGAAATTATCTTACCATCAAATGAATTTATCAGATAATCTGTTTAGCCTTACCCTGTATACAAAGAAGGGACTGAGTTTTAAGAAGTACTAGACAGGCCAGGCGCGGTGGCTCATGCCTGTAATCCCAGCACTTTTGGAGGCCGAGAGGGGCAGATCACGAGGTCAGGAGATCAAGACTATCCTGGCCAACACGGTGAAACCCCGTCTCTACTAAAAATACAAAAAATTAGCCAGCCTGGTGGCGGGGGCCTGTAGTCCCAGCTACTCGGGAGGCTGAGGCAGGAGAATGGCGTGAACCAGGGAGGCGGAGCTTGCAGTGAGACGAGATCACGCCACTGCACTCCAGCCTGGGTGACAGAGCGGACTCCGTCTCAAAAAAAAAAAAAAAAAAGAAGTACTAGACAATGTCCAGACTAGGCAAATCCATAGAGAAAGTAGACTGGTGATTGCTTAGGGCTGGGAAGTAAGGGAAGGTGAGGAGTAACTGCTAATGGGCACGGGCATGTCTTTTTGAGGTGATGAAATGTTCTAACAGTAATTGTGTTGATGATTGCACAACTCTGAATATACCAAAATTTATTGAACTGTAAAAAAAAAAGTACTACATATTAACTTTAAAAAAATAAAATAACCCCACCCCCTAAAAAAGAAATATTAGATAACCATTGAACACTCACTAGCTGAGGAAAACAGGTAAGAAGTAAAGAGTTAACAGTTTTGAAGATATTATTGCCATAGCAATAAAGCATTAGGAAAAAAAAAATCCAAGGAGTGAGTTGATTTACTGCACAGTCTTAATGTAAGAATCAATTAACTTTAGTAGGCTGCTTAGTTTTCTTTAAAGATTATGATACAAAACCAAAAACCTTGACTATTATTGTATGTGGCAAGGAAAGTACATGGCATTTTGTAAAAGATTATATACCTTATAAAATTTAGCCAAAACAATATAAGGAAAAACTTAAGTGAATATTCTCAGGGAACTATTGACATAAAGACACCAGGAGAGAACAATTATAATCTGGGGAAATTTGACAACTCCAAATGGGAATTTCATTGCAAGACGTTTTTAAAATTTTTCCCTATTTTCCTATAAGTACAATGCTGTCTCTTATTTAAAGGCACATCACCTTGTATTTGTACTACTATTCCTTTCGGTTAGTCTATTAAGTCTAATTAAATTTAACTACTAAAGAACCACTTTAAAAATCTGGAATGTCTTAATATATTTTGCAAAAAAATAGCTACATAACAATTTCAGCAGATAGGACCGTAATAGAAGAGGATCACCAATATGTGGTTGAATGTTATAATATCCTAGTCTCTTCATAAGAGGTAAAAATTAAATTGAGTTATATTAACATAAAATACATTTTGGCAGAATAAGTCCAACAAATGAATGAGAAAATGCTACATGAAATTGGAACTAAGCCCCAGTGGGTCTCCTTATCCTTATTTCATTCTTTATAATAGTGAAAACTGTTTCTCAATACCTCAGTTTACTTTGTGCATGGAATTGTTTTTACTACAGTTGTTTACTGGAGAGGAAATTGTCCTACTGCAGTGCGGAATTTTGAATTAATTAAATAACTTATAAATTCCCAGAAATCCCCAAGTGGGATATAATTTAACTGTTACTAGACAAGGGGATCCACTTTACTGTGGATTTTTAGAGTAAAATCTCAGCAAATATCTCATGTCATTTGTTTTTAGATGATCATAAAACAAAATTGATGTTAATCTAGCTCACAGGCACTTAGACTGGTTTTATAGATTATGGGCTGACTCATACTCACTATAGCCATCCATTTTATACCAGCGGCTTCATTAGCACTTCAGGAGGACAGATGACTGGGAAACAAAGGAATCCACAGTATGCTACATGGTGCACATTTTCCAGAGTCTTCCAACTGTTTTTATCCTTTTACTTAAGTATGTCAAAATGAGCTACTTTATTCCCACGTTGAAGGGAGGAAAAGATTATCCCTAGTTTTAAATGGAGAACTGTTAGGAAATTTTACTTAAATTATGAGTGAAACACAGAAACACGGGCAAAGTACAGAATGACAGACACCAAATGCACAAAAAGAAATTTAACTGCATGGCAAAGACAAGTTTTCACAGAGGGGTACCATGTACTAGAGAGAACATTTCAATTACTATCTTTGGTACAAAATTACACAGTGTATATACACAGTATCTACTATATATATGACATACACATACTATATGGACATACACACATATATATACATATATATTTAGGATAGTTTTTTTTTTTTTTTTTTTTTTTAAGATCAAGGTCTCCCTGTTATCCAGGCTGAAGTGCAATGCTGTGATCATAGCTCACTTCAGCCTCAAACTCCTGGGCTCAAGCAATCTTCCCGTCTCAGCCTCCTGAGTAGCTGGGACTACACACATACTCCATGATGCCTGACTAATTTTTTAAATAATTTTTTGTAAAGATGGGATCTCACTATGTTGCCCAGTCTGGTCTCAAACTCCTGAGCTCAAGTGATTCTCCTGCCTCGGCCTCCCAAAGTGTTGGGATTACAGGCGTGAGCCACCATGGCTGGCTAGAAGAGTCATTTATTTTTTTCCTAAATCTGCTTGTACATTCTTCTACAGGGGTATGTTGCAGATAATTCTGAAAAATATATATATAGAAGAGTAATTTTAGGGAAGTTCAGTGCTCTTTTCCTTCTTCTGGTAGGGAAGATGTTCACAAAAATGTATTTATTGACCATTAACTTTTTGCTGTAAGAATTCAGTCATAAAAAAAAAATAGTTTTTTGTTGTTGTTGTTGTTGTTGTTTTTGAGACAGAGTCTCACTCTGTCATCAGGCTGGAGTGCAGTGGTGCGATCTCGGCTCACTGCAATCTCTGCCTCCTGAATTCAAGCAATTCTCCTCCCTCAGTCTCCCAAGTAGCTGGGACTACAGGCACGCACCACCACACCCAGCTTATTTTTGTATTTGTAGTAGAGACCGGGTTTCACCACGTTGGCCAGATGGTCTCGATCTCTTGACCTCGTGGTCTGCCGGCCTCGGCCTCCGAAAGTGCTGGGATTACAGGTGTGAGCCACTGCACCCAGCCCATAAAAGAATTCTAACCCTGGGGAGGATGGTATCTCTACACGACTTATCTTTTGGCCTTTATACTCATTTTGAGGCACAATTAGTTGCCCCAATGCACAATGCTTTCTGGAATACATAAAAGAATGTTCATAGAAAATACAAATATAGGAGACTGTATTTACAAGGGCAGGGAACTAGTGAAGTTATCTGTTCCTCAAATTCAGGTTTTTGGACCACCTGCGTCAGGGTCATCAGCAAGCATGTTAAAATGCAGATTCAGGCCCAGCGTGATGGCTCACACCTGTAATCCCAGGACTTTGGGAGGCTGAGGTGGGTGGGGGAATCACTTGAGGTCAAGAGTTTGAGACCAGTCTGGCCAACATGGTGAAACCTGGACTCTACTAAAAATACAAAAATTAGCCAGGCAGGCTGGCATGCACCTTTAGTCCCAGCTACTTGGGAGGCTGAGGCAGGAGAATCACTTGAACCTGGGAGGCATATGTTGCAGTGAGCTGAGATCGTGCCACTGCACTCTAGCCTGGGTGACAAAGCAGGACTCTGTCTCAACAACAACAAAAACTGCAGATTCACAGACCCAATCCAATAATTAATGAGAATCTCTGGGGATTCAGGAATCTGCACTTTTAATACATCCCATGTGATTCTGCCGTGCACTAAAATGTGAATCACTGCTACTTTTCTGCAACCTTTAAGAAGAACTAAGGTGTGCATCTCATTTTACTTGTGGACGGAGCCCTGACAGCAATGTTTGCTACGGCCTCCTTCTGCAGTTAGCCTAAAGCAAGGAGCTGGAGGTAGACGAGGCAAAGGTAAAGGAGACCAAAACAGCATTTTAAAGAAAAAATCATTTATCTTCAAACAGGCTCCAAATCCAAGGTAAGAATGTATGGATTTCATTGTACTAAAGGGAATACACAAACCCTACTAAAAAGAATGCTGGCCAGGCACAGTGGCTCACGCCTATAATCCCAGCACTTTGGGAGGCTGAGGTGGGCAGATCATCTGAGTTCAGGTGTTCGAGACCAACCTGACCAACATGGTGAAACCCCATCTCTACTAAAAATACAAAAATTAGCTGGGTGTGTTGGCATGTGTCTGTGGTCCCAGCTGCTCAGGAGACTGAGGTGGGAAGATCACTTGAACCTGGGAGGCTGCAGTGAGCTGAGATTAAAAAAAAAAAAAAAAAAGAAAAAGAAAGAATGCTGAGGATATTAAGAGACAGAAGTACTGGCTGGGCGCGGTGGCTCACGCCTGTAATCCCAGCACTTTGGGAGGCCGAGGCTGGCGGATCACGAGGTCAGGAGATCAACACCATGCTGGCTAACATGGTGAAACCCGTCTCTACTAAAAATACAAAAAATTAGCCGGGCATGGTGGTGGGCACCTGTAGTCCCAGCTGCTTGGGAGGCTGAGGCAGGAGAATGGTGTGAACCCAGGAGGCGGAGCTTGCAGTGAGCCGCGATCGCGCCACTGCACTCCAGCCTGGGCGACAGAGTGAGACTCTGTCTCAAAAAAAAAATAAAAAAAAAGAATGCTAAGGATATTAAGAGACAGAAGTACTAGAAGTACTATAATAGTAATGCATAGTAATGCTTTTAAATGAGCATATAAGTTTATAATCATTTAGATATCTTAGATTTCAATTTAAGGTAAAATGGGCAAGAAACAAAAAACAAAAATTCTTATGTCCAAGTGCTCTGCATCTCTGGAAAAGAAGTTCTTTTTTATTTTCCTAGGGTTATTATTATAATGCTAATTTACTTTTTTTGTTTTTTGTTTCTCCCTGCATCTGATAGTGCTCTTTTTTTTTTTTTTTTTTTGAGATGGAGTCTTGCTCTGTCACCCATGCTGGAATGAAGTAGCACAATTTTGGCTCACTGCAACCTCCACCTCCCAGGTTCAAATGATTCTCCTGCCTCAGCCTCCCTAGTAGCTGGGATTACATTTGTGTACCATCATGCCTGGCTAATTTTTGCATTTTTAATACAGATGGGGTTTCACCATGTTGACCAGGTCGGTCTCGAACACCTGACCTCAAGTGATCCCCCACTTCAGCGTCCCAAAGTGCTGGGAGTACAGGCATGAGCCACCACACTCAGCCTATAATTTACCTTTTTAACAAAAAGGTAACAGAATATATTTTCCCATAACATGCCACCAAATTCCTTTTTCTCCTTTTGCAATTTCCAAACAACACTGAGAAATCACCTATGTATACACAGTTCAACGGGGGGAGATAGCATGCTGACCTCCACATAGCGTCAGAAATATAAGCGATAGGCTGGGCACGGTGGCTTACACCTGTAATCCCAGCACTTTGGGAGGCTGAGGCAGGTGGATTACCTGAGGTCGGGAGTTCAAGACCAGCCTGACCAACATGGAGAAACCCTGTCTGTACTTTAAAAAAAAAAAAAAAAAAAATTAGCTGGGCATGGTGGTGCATGCCTGTAATCCCAGCTACTCTGGAGGCTGAGGCAGGAGAATCTCTTGAACCTGGGAGGCGGAGGTTGTGGTCAGCCGAGATCGCGCCACTGGACTCCAGCCTGGGCAACAAGAGTGAAACTCTGTCTCAACAACAACAACAAAAGAAAAAAGAAAAAGAAAGAAATATAAGCAATATCCCGCACATCATTAACAATATAAAAACTACAAATTCATTTCCACAAGGACATATCCAAATGGCTAGATTCTTCATCTGAATCAAAAATCACTGTTTCTTGTTATTTTCATGGCAACCCCGCATTTCGTTTAATCACAGAGGGTATTTTATAGCGCTGATTTATGCAGTAGGCATAAATCATTGTGTCCACCTGCTACACACAATAAAACCCTAAACCAAAACAACAGTGACAATAACCATCACCCTCCCTCCTCCCCATCAAGAAACCAAAAACACTTGCTTCAGGGCTAAGAATTAACTATTAACTATCATGCTAAAGGTCAAGACTTAATGCATATTTCAAAGCAACTTAAATCAAACCACAGCTTTTCTTACAAATATACCTATACAGAGCAGATAATCAGAGGCATGTTCAAAGTGTCGCTGTACCCCTCTCCTTCCACTACCTGTCCATCTTCCTCACTTTTGGTATAAAATTTAGAATAATAGGTAAGAAAATCAATACAACTACTGAGGAAATTGGTGTTGAAGAATTTTTCACAAAATCAGTTATTTCCCAAATAAATTTTATTTTGAAAAGAATATCACAATATAGTCATGTAAATTTAAATATGGCACATTGAGCAGTATTGACGCAAATTATACAGTCATGGCACAACACGTTTTGGTGAACGTACCATATATATATGATGATGGCCCCACAGATTATAATGGAGTTGAAAAATTCCTGTCACCTGCTAGGGACGTCTTGATCCTGACCCTGCATAGACCTAGGCTAGTGTGTTTGTCTTGGTTTTTGACCAAAAAGTTTAAAAATTCAAAATTTAAATATATAAAAGCTTATATAATAAGGATATAAAGAAAATATTCTTGTACAGCTGTACAATGTGTTTTAAGCTACGTTATTACTAGAAGAGTCCAAAAATTGTTTTTAAATAAAAGTTTCTAAACTAGAAAATTTACAGTAAGCTTAGTTTATTATTTCTATAAAAATTGTAGAAAAAAAATTTTTTTTTTTTGAGACAGTCTTGCTCCTCTGTTGCCCAGGTTAGAGTTGCACTGTTTTGATCTTGGCTCACTACAACCTCTGCCTACTGGATTCAAGCATTTCTCTTGCCTCAGCCTCTCAATTAGCTGGGACTACATGCATATACCACCACACCTGGCTAATTATTGTATTTTTAGTAGAGATGGGGTTTAGCCATGCTGGCCTGGCTGGTCCCAAACTCATGACTTCAAGTGATCCACCCACCTCGGCCTCCCATAATGCTGGGATTATAGGCATAAGGCACCACAACCAATCAGAAGAAAAACATTTTTTATAAATTTAGTGTCGCCTAAGTGTACAGTGTTTATAAAGTCTACAGTAGTGTACAGTAATGTCCTAGGCCTTTACATTCACTCACCACTGATTCATCCAGAGCAACTTCCAGTCAGCTCCATTAGTAAGTGCCCTATACAGGTATACTATATATATATGTCTCTTATACACATCTAGATGTGTATAAGAGACAGACCCAGGCTGGAGCGCAGTGGTATGATCATGGCTCACTGTAGCTTTGACCTCCCCAGGCTCAGGTGATCCTCCAACCTCAGTTTTTGTACTTTTAGTAGAGACGGTGTTTCGCCATGTTGCCCAGGCTGGTTTTGAGCTTCTGGGATCAAGCAATCCACCTGCCTCAGCCTCCCAAAGTGCTAGGATTACAGGCATGAACCACTGCACCTGACCAGATTTTTTACAAAATCTTTTATACCATATTGTTATAGTATCTTTTCTATGATTAGATATGTTTGGATAAGCAGACACTTGCCATTGTGTTACAATTGCCTACAAGATTCAGAACAGCAACATGCTGTAGCCTAGGAGAATTGGCTATATACATATTCTACATGTGTAGCAGGCTACACTATCTAGGTTTGTGTAAGTACATTCTATGATGTTCCCACAACGATGAAATAACCTAATTAGACATTTCTCAGAGTGCATCTCCATCGTTAAGCGAGGTATGACTATACATGTGAAGTCACAGTTCATGTCTGATCATTCCCACTAACAGAAGGTGCAAAGGTACGGTGAAACCAAAAAAAACAGGTAACTTAAAAACCAAAACTTGTGCATATGTTTTCATTTTATACTTGTGTCCAAATGTTTAGATGAGAACTGATACAAATTCACAGGTTTTTAAAAATGCTGCCTGAATAATCAAAACTCTTTTTACTTTTCTTGCCCTACTATAGATAGCATCAGTAATGTTTTTGCAGAGTAGCACCGTAGGACAAACTACTCTCTCTCCTCCCGTCATAGAGTATAAGGCTCTCTGTATTATGGCTTAAAACATTAGCAATGACTTAATAGTTTTTAACACACAGCTGATTTTGTTGGAGAAAAGTGTTACAGTATAGTCTTGTTAAGAACTTTATGTTTCACTGAGGAAAACATGAATATATAATCAGTGAAAGTGGTCTACATATGATGTAATAATTGTTCATAATTCTTTTTAAACAACAAATGGGGGTAAATAGGAATGAAAGAAGTAAAACACATCTGGAACCTCGTGTTATTCAGGGTTTTTGAGGCAATTCAGAGCTAACTGCAAGATTATGCTATGAATCTGGAGCCATTTCGATATAGTGAGAATTCTAATGTACCAGAAACAGGCAGAAAGCCATCTTCAGAGAATGAAGACTCAAAGATAAACAACGGAACAGCAAACTAAAGAGAGAATTAGGCGCAAGGAAAAATTTCACTTTTTCATTAGTAGAGGGCAGTAGAAGACACTGAACTTGGGGACTGAATACTGATTACCACAGGTTAGTGCTAACCCTGGGCATAACAATCAATCTTTTTGAATGACAATTTCCTCATCTATAAATTAGGTATAGTGAGATCCACTAGCTTATTTTATGACTCAGAGCCATGAAAATCAAAGATAACAATGCACTTAATATCATTATGTACACTATAAAGGGCTATTCTTAGAAAATGAAGATTTGATGACTTAAAAAAAAAAAGAATTAAAGATAAAAGCCAATTTAAAATAAAATTATAATTTTTTTTTTTATTTTTTTAAGTCCAGGATAGGTATTTATTCAATAGTAGCTGCTGTAGGTCTGCTTAATTTTTTTTTTTTTTTTTTTTTTGAGATGGAGTCTTGCTCTGTCACCCGGGCTGGAGTACAGTGGCACAATCTTGGCTCACCGCAACCTCCACCTCCCGGGTTCAAGCAAATCTCTTGTCTCAGCCTCCCAAGTAGCTGGGACTACAGGTGTGACTAACTTTTGTATTTTTAGTAGAGACGGGGTTTCACCATGTTGGCCAGGCTGGTCTTAAACTCCTGACCTCAAGAGATCCACCCTCCTTGGTCTCCCAAAGTGCTGGGATTACAGGCATGAGCCACCACCCCCAGCCCACTTCAGTTTTTGATAAGACAGAAATGGGAAAATGTAGACTGGTTTACTACTTTATCTTACGATACAATGTTATTGTAGTATAATATACTATAGACTTAAATATACCATTAAAGAACCAGGAAGGATATTCCGCTAGCCTTAAGAAGTAAACATTGAATATAAATATAACTTTCTACCTCATCTATAACATATTGATAAATTTTATTACAAAGAAACTAACACATAAATGATTTGTCCTATTTATCATAATAGGCCACCAATTACTAGGTGCCAAGCTTCATCAGCTTAAGTCCTAGGTAGCATGTCTCAATGCATACATATTTATATGTTATTAACCATGTTTTCTTTTTTTTTTGAGACAGAGTGTCCAGGCTGGAGTGCAATGGCATGATCTCGTCTCACCGCAACCTCCGCCTCCAGGTTCACGTCATTCTGCTGCCTCAGCCTTCCTGAGTAGCTGGGATTACAGGCACGCATCACCATGCCCGGCTAATTTTGTATTTTCAGTAGAGACGGGGTTTCTCCATGTTGGTCAGGCTGTTCTCGAAATCCCGACCTTGGGTGATCCACCCGCCTCAGCCTCTCAAAGTGTTGGGATTACAGGCGTGAGCCATTGCGCCTGGCTATTAACCTTGTTTCTAACTTCAGCATTGCACATCTCCTTAGTAAAGCAGTAGCCATTAACAAGTCAAGTCCAACCACCATTTTCCTCTGGTCCTCAAGCAGAGACTCAGAACCAGTTACAGATAAACTATTTCATTATAACATGAAATAGCAAGCCTTGGGCTATTGCAAAAGGCTTTTCAAATGTTGACCTCTAACTTGGAGATAATAGAGGGAAGCAGAAATATAGGGTGCTAATTTGTGCTATAACCTGGTCTCATGTCGTGGTATGTTCCCAGTTGCAACATTTTAAATTTACAAGTAAGAAAGTAAAACAAAACTTCATATCTGTGAAAGTGAAAAATTGACCAGAAGTCTTCTATGCAAAGACAAATTAGCTTTTTCTTCCCAATAACTTACCAGAAAGAAATAGGTACTTAGAAACCCTAAGGGGTTCTTTAAATAGGGGTCAGAAAAAATATATAAAAATAAAAAGCAAAGCAAGAAAGAACGTTGTTTAAAAATAAAATGTTCTTTCAAGATGACTGCCTTCTCTTGAAAGATGAGTGCTATATTAAATGGGTAGATGTATCTCTATAACTCATCATGTTTATATGTAAATTCTCTGGCAGATATAAACCCATCTTTGTCTTCATCTTCTTTATCAAAAATATCCTCCACCAAAGCATCATGATGACTTTCATTCACCACCGCACCATGTTTTTCAAACTCCTTCTTTAAATATGCTTTAACCTACAAAATAACAGATCCCATTAATAACTTGGATTCATAAGATACCCACATTAAGCCAGTCAATGTCACAGACATGGACTGTTATTATATTTAGTTAACTGAACTAAATATAATAACTTATTGTAATAGTTAACTAAATATAATAACTTCTAAACAGCCATTTTATGACATAGTTCTAATGATAAGTTAAAAAATTATAAGAAACTTTTTCCCTTAAAAAAACTGTTGCTAAACTGCTACAGTGGAGACACAAAATACTGCTCAAAGGCAGGGCCAGGTGTGGTGGCTCACGCCTGTTATCCCAGTACTTTGGGAGGCCCAAGTGGGAAGATCACTTGAGGTCAGGAGTTGGAGATCAGCCTGGCCAACATAATGAAACCCCATCTTCACTAAAAACACACAAAAAAGGTTAGCTAGGTGTGGTTGCATGCGTCTGTAATCCCAGTGGCACCATCTTGGCTCACTGCAACCTCTGCCTCCCAGGCTCAAGCAATCCTTCTACCTCAGCCTCACAGGTATCTGGGACTATAGGCATGCGCTACCACATCTGGTTAACTTTTATATTTTTTGTAGAGATGGGGTTTCACCATGTTGCCTAGGCTGGTCTTGAACTCCTGGGCTGAAGCAATTGACCTGCCTCAACCTCCCAAAGTGCTGGGATTAGAAGCATGAGCCACTGCACCCCATGGACACTTCTCTTAAAACTAAATAGTGGCATCTTTGACTTGAATAAACGTCTGCAAGTAGTGGGTCTTCTGGGTTTGGTTATGATCATGCCACACTGATTAAGTCTAATCACAACCTTCCAATCTCAGAAAGTCAGGCCTGATAAGTGCCTAGACTACAATTTTCCATTTTCTTTTTTTTTTTTCTTTTTTTTTTGAAGTGGAGTCTCGCTCTGTCACGCAGGCTGGAGTACAGTGGCGCGATCTCGGCCCACTGCAACCTCCAACTCCCAGGTTCAAGCGATTCACCTGCCTCAGCCTCCCTAGTAGCTGGGATTACAGGCACCTGCCACCATGCCTGGCTAATTTTTGTATTTTTAGTAGAGACAGGGTTTCACCATGTTGGCCAGGCTGGTCTCGAACTCCTGACCTCAGAAGATCTGCTTGCCTCGGCCTTCCAAAGTTCTGGGATTACAGGTGTGAGCCACCATGCCCGGTATCCATTTTCATTTCATTCAGATATTTAAAAATATAAATATTGTTTTCAATTTCCCACAAGATTCACCACAATGCAAATCAGCCTACATTTTCAGTTTTAATCATATCGCCTCTCTTCCTTCTGTTTAGACCAGCAATTTCAAATCCTCTCTCCCCCAGCTTTCAAGAAGTACACATATAGTATATATTTATTTTTAAGTTAAAGTGATTTAATGCAGTTTTTTAAAAGAGGGGTGGGGGAGAGATGAAACTCTATGGATTAATGTAGAATGTATTTCTAGGATATATTGTGTGAATAAAGCAAAATGACAAAACGGTATATATAGTTTGCTACCTTTTGTATAAGAAAGAGGGAAATAAGAGTATATTTGGATTTGCAGAAAGAAACATTGGAAGGATATATTAGAAACTAATAAAACTGAGCCGGATGCAGTGGTACATGCCTGTACATAGCAACACTTCATCTCTCCAAAAAAAAAAAAAAAAAAAACAGAAAGAAAGAAAAAAGTAATTAATAAAACTGGATGTGGGAACAATAGAATAGAAGAGGATGTGGGTAGGAGAAAGACTTTTAAAAATATGTAAATAATAGGCCGGGTGCGCTAGCTCACGCCTGTAATCCCAGCACTTTGGGAGGCCGAGGCAGGCAGATCACAAGGTCAGGAGCTCGAAACCATCCTGGCCAACATGGTGAAACCCCATCTCTACTAAAAATACAACAATTAGCTGGTTGTGGTGGCGTGCACCTGTAGTCCCAGCTACCTGGCAGGCTGAGGCAGAAGAATCGCTTGAACCTGGGAGGTGGAGGTTGCAGTGAGCTGAGATCACACCACTGCAATCCAGCCTGGTAACACAGCGAGACTGTCTAAAAAAAAAATGTAAATAATAGAAACAAAGTCTTCCTATGTTGGCCAGGTTGGTCTTGAAGTCTTGGCCTCAAGCAATCTTCCTGCCTCAGCCTTCCAAAGTGCTAGGATTACAAGTGTGAGCCACCTCGCCCAGCAAAGACTTTTAAATAAATGTCTTTCTGCTGGGCACGGTGGTTCACATCTGTAATCCCAGCACTTTGGAAGGCCAAGGTGGGGGGATCACGAGGTCAGGAGTTCGAGACCAGCCTAGCCAACACGGTGAAACCCCCATCTCTACTAAAAATACAAAAATTAGCTGGGCATGGTGGTGCAGCTACTTGGGAGGCTGAGGCAGGAGAATTGCTTGAACCTGGGAGGCGGAGGTTGCAGTGAGCTGAGATTTTGCCACTGCACTCTAGCCTGGGCAACAGAGCAAGACTCCGTCTCAGGAAATACATAAATATCTTTTTGTTTTGAACCATCTGACTTGTTATATATTCAAAATTATTTAATGAAAGGGAATTAAAATTTATCTTGTATGGAAGAAAAAGTCATATGACTGGTAACACTATGAGGTGTTATAAATTTAGTGGCTGTGGATCATGAACCCCTGGTTCATAACAATTTGGCTTATTCAAGACTTAATCATTTCCTGGCCATTAGAATGAATTTGATCAAAGCATAGAAAGGGACTTGATATCTGACCAGTCAGGACAGAATGGAATATGAGTAGATAAAATACAGGGATAAATATCTCCCTCCACTCCTTTCCCCACAGCAGCCAGACTAAGACAGGTATGTGTAACAATGGCCGAATTATAAGGAGAAGCCTCTTTTTCCTTTCTCTTTACCCAAAGGCTCAGACTTTGATGGGGCTGGAGCCCTGCTGTGTAAAACCCAGGCTGGGGTCTCCTTTATCTGGGGCAACCTGAACAAAACTGAGCAGGTAAGTTGCTTGCTGTTAATTGCTAGGAAAACACTACAAGATGTATTTAACAGCCAGTCTACAGTTTTAACAGAAACTGTCCACATGAGATATTTCTCAGGACAGCTAGCTTCTTATACAGTAACTCCAGATGGAAACGGTCTTGGCAAAATGGTTTTTTCAAAGACCGAAGGGTAAGGATAAGATACAGTGAACCCTAAGCACTGGGAAGAAAAAAAGCAAATGATTGAATGGTGCTTTTTAAGTCTTAATATATTTCTCTCCAAAACAATGATTTATTATGAAAAAGTCCACTTTCAAAGCATCAGTATTTTAAGAAAACTTATAAATAAATGTTATCTAAATAAAAGTAAATTTTAAATATACACATATTTAAAAAGTGAGTTACAGAAACAAAACAAAACCCCAAACAACCAAAGAAAAGCAGAAAGAGGAGTAGGAAGAAGGAAGGTCACCTCATCTTTAGAGAGTTTCCAGTCATCATTAAGATCCATTTCTTGGAATGATTCATGGGATCTTGGTCCATTTCTAATCTCCAGGAGATCAATATTAAATATCAGTGTACTTTCTGGGGGAATTTTACCTGACATGAGGAGAGAAGGCAGAAAGTTTTAAAAGAGCCAAAAGTTTTAATAATAGAAAATTTATGGTAATGGACAAAGTATTTTTTTTAACTGAATTAAAGAGCCTTCCTAAGATTGTCATATATGATGAAAATTATGTATATTATATTTTACTCAAATAGAATAGAGTAAAAGAAGAAATAATATAAACTAGCAAAGCAAAAGCATTCTATCTTTGGCTTAGCAATTAAAATGTAAATACACACACAATGCATATATATATACACACACAGAGATGTACCTAATGGCTTGGGTATTAAATTTCTAATATAATTAATATATATTGTATGTGAAGAACGACTTAAAGGGTTTTAGATAATTCGGAGTTGAGTATATTATAAGTAATAAACTAACTTTTTGGTCAGAAAGTCCTGACCTAGAAATACATATAGTATTGCCATTTCTACCACTGGAAGGCATTTCTACCTATATAATTGAGTGAGCTCTGGTGTCACACTGTCTGAGACTGAAGTTTACATTTGCCCATCTCTAAGCCTCAATTTCTTCATCTATAAAATGCAGATAATAAATTTCCTACCTCAAGAGTCTGTTGGGAGGATAAAGGGAGAAAAATCCATGCAAAATACTTAGCATTAAGCTTGACAAATAGTAAACTCTCAATACATGTTACTGAGGTATAATTTTCTCACAGGCTTTAAAAATAATGCAGGAAGGTTTAACAATTTCAGAAAGTTAGGAAACACTACCTCAGACATAGAACATTATATATATGTTGAAGACATTTCATGGGATGGGAGAAATTAAAATGAATTTCTGAGAAGGGAGACTAAAAATCTTTAAAAGTGAAAAGAGCTTTGTTAAAATCCCAGGAACCTAAAACAAACGAACACCCATCTGTGGAGTATGGACAATTGTTTTCCTCAAACTTGTTTCCTTATAACTATATTTAACATACAGGTCTGAGTAAACATGTTAAATATTTCTTAGTCGTCCTCCCCCCATCCCACATATTTCCATGAAAGGGCATTCATAAATTCCAAAGAGAAGACTTATAAAGTGTCCTGAAGCTTACCATTTCAGATCTAGACAGAGATGCGACACGCGCTAGGTTGCTGATAAAACTGGTATCTTTCCAAAAGAGGCATGCAAGCATGTACTAAAAGACTACAAAATTAGTGTTAAATACAGATTAGAAAAATTAGTTTCATGGCATTCAGTTTGAAGGAAATGACTCAAATTTAGATCTCTACTTATTGTGAAGTAAACTTGAGTTAAATATAGTATGAGAAAGAGTAATGGACGAAAACGACATACAGTAGTCCCCCCTTGGGTATGTCCCAAGAACCGCATTGGATGCCTGAAACCGTGGATAGTACCAAACCCTATATATACAATGCTTTTTCCTATACATGCATATCTGTGATAAAGTTTAATTTATAAAATAGTCACAGTAACAGATTAAAAATAATAAAATAGAACAATTACAACAACATATCACAAGAAAAGTTATGTGAATGTGATCTGTCTCTCATTCTCAAAATACCTTAATATTTTCAGACTGCAGTTGACCACAGGTAACTAAAACTGTAGAAAGTGAAACCACAGGTAAAGGGGGACTACTGTATATAAATACTAAAGGTGAGATAATAAAGATAAAATGAAAAAATTCTCAGTATCAGAAAAAATTTTCTACATACTTGGTTTTCTTCTCTAAAGAGGATTATAACTAAAAGAAGAATTGAAATTGGTTAGTAAATCTTATCCTATGAACAAGATTTATATAGATTTGTATATTTTGGAATACATAATGCTTCCCATATGGCATCTATTTTCCTTCTCAGGAAATGGGCTGGGAATCCTGACTCCTCACTTTGTCAGTAGTTAACCTTAGACTTCAGGATGCTATGAAGTCTGTATTTATACTGTATCAGAGTGGTTGTCTGGTTCTGATGACTACTTAAACTTTTTTTTCTTCAATACGTAAGTAATACATGCTCCTTGTAGAGCATGTACTTGGATGATAAAACCAGAAATAAATATGATTCCCAGTATCACAGTCCATTCTTAACATTCTTATTTCCTTGTGATTAACTATGTATATGTACTTTTTCCTATATTTACTATCACATTATATATACTACAGCTTATTTTCTACTTTTATATATAACACTGTATCTCACACATTTCAGATATAATTTTTAAACTCTTTGGAAATGGCATTTTAAATAACTGGGCCATATTTTATTTAGCTAAATTCTTATCAATATACCACTTAGGACGGTTCCAATTTTTTGCTTAGAAACAATGCAATGATGGATATCCCTGTTCACAAATTTTTTCCTGATATCTAATTATTCCCTTAGGTTTGAAGGAATTATAGAATAAATGCATATAGACATCTTCAGACCTCTTTTTTTTTTTTGAGACAGAGTGTCACTCTATCCCCCAGGCTGGAGTACAGTGGCATGTTCTTGGCTCATTGCAACCTCTGTCTCCTATGTTCAAGCAATTCTTCTACCTCAGGCTCCTAAGTAACTGGGATTATAGGCGCACGCCACCATGTTCAGCTAATTTTGTATTTTTACTAGAGACAGGGTTTCACCATGTTGGCCAGGTTGGTCTTGAACTCCTGACCTCAAGTGATCCATCCTCCTTGGCCTCCCAAAGTGTTGGGATTACAGGCGTGAGCCACCATGCCTGGCCCAGGCCTCTTGATATATATCACAAAGCAGCTCTTTGGAAAGTTGCAGGGGTTCTCACTTGAATACCAGTATATGTGTCTGCCCTGAAAAACTAGCACAAAAGCTATCCGGACCAGTTAGCCAGCTTGCTTCTGCTTTGTGACACAGGGAGAATTAAATTCATTTCATGTCGCTCTATGATTTTTAAAAAAATACATTATTAAAAGCTTTATAAATAAATTTTAAAATGGCAATTAAAAGAACTCCCAGTTTGCTGTGGGAGACTTAATATTTGTGAAGTACAACCCATATACAACCCACATCTAAAATGTATTCAATACTTTAATAATCTATATAATAAAAATAACCTATTTCACAGGTTCAACTCATCCAAACACTTATGTTAAGGGATCTTTCTTTCTGCATTGTTACAGTAAATTGGTGAGTTTCAGTTTGGGAAGATGAGAACGTTCTGAAGATGGATAATGGTGACGGTTCCACGATAATGTGAATATATTTAATGCCACTGAACTGTGTACTTAAAAATGGTTCAAATGAAAAATTTTATGTATATTTTATCACAATTAAAACCCACCATATTGGTGAACAGTATTAATAGAGCTCAATGTTCTTTTTTTATTGTTAGTAGAGTTGCCCATTTAGACATTAAACAAACTGGCCATTTCAATTGATAATCAAGACATAATACAGTTGCTAAAGGAATACATGCCCCCATTAACTTCTAGGGGAAAAAAAAATGTTGTAGTGACTCTAACTTATGTCTCCTAATCCAAAGACCAACTCTAGTGCTATAGTGAGAAATACAGAAATACTATTACCTTTTCCTTCTTTTCCATAGCCCAGAGCAGGAGGAATGATGAGCTTTCTCTTCTCTCCTACACACATTCCTTTCAAGCCCTGGTCCCAACCTTTGAGAGCCTCCAGGATGCCCAGGGTAAACCAAATGGGTTGACCATTGTTATGTTTGTGACTATGATAGAAAGAAAACACATTACAACTCCTTACTAATTCTAAAAAAATTTCTTTAGTGCATTTTCCCACCAGTAAGTGGTTAAGTTTATTAGTTTAAAATTTAATAAATACAGCTATTCTGTATTTGCACACATACACACACCTCCAAGTCAAGTTTATAGGAATTCAATTCACTGCCCATCTTTCTTGATGCAAATTTCACATACTTGACTGGGCTTAAGAAAGACAGAGGAAATAAAAACAATTAACAACCATTTGAACATTTGTCGTATACCAGGAATTATTCTAAATTTTATTTTATGTTTTGCCTCTGAACCCTTACAATAAGCTTATAATGTAAGAACCATTACTACCCCATTGTACAGATAAGGAAACACAGGTTAAGTGTTCCAGTCTTTAAACCTAACTCCGAAGTTCAAGGTCTTAACCACAAAGTTATGTTGTCCCAGGAAGGCCACTAGGTTGTAGAACAGGGAGAAAATAATGGAAAAATGGCTGAGTTTGGGAAGGAGATTGAAAGGCTAAGGAGAATTTACTGCCAACATATGTGGGTCCATATGCACACAAATATGGAGAGTGAGAAGCACAGTGTCTTACATACTGCCTACAAACTTTCCTTAGCTGCGGCCTGCTGATGGCTCTGATGAGTAGAAAAGGCTGCTTTTCATCCCTAAATCCCCACTCAGACCCTAGCCCGGTTTCCTCCTCAGGGGTCTATAGTGGGGCTATATAGGAAAGTCTGGAAGAGTAGCCCCTCAAGGACTGGTGTATTAGTCCATTTTCCTACTGCTATGAAAAAATATTCAAGACTGGGTAACTTATAAAGAAAAGGAGGTTTAATGGACTTGCAGTTCCACATGGCTGGGGAGGTCTCACAATCATGGCGGAAGGCAAAGGAGGAGCAAAGGCATGTCTTATATGGTAGCAGGCAAGAATGAGTTTGCAGAGGAACTGCCTTTTATAAAACCATCAGATCTCGTGAGACTGACTTACTATCACAAGGAGGACAGAATGGGAAAAACCTGCCCTCATGATTCAGTTACTTCCCACCAGGTCCCTCCCACAACATGTGGGGATTACGAGAGCTACAATTTAAGATGAGAATTGGGTGGGGACACAGTCGAACCACATCAACTGGGGAGGAGGGAAATAGGATGTCCTGGATCATAAGCTGAAGAGAGTCTAGCCTAGGAAAACCAACCTGCCCAACTAAATACAGGGGGGCTTGAGGGCTGAGTAATGCCTGATCCCTACTTAGCTCCCTTTCAGCGCAATAAGGAAAATATTCTATTCAAGGATATCTTGTAGGTAAGAAAAAGAAGTCACTGTACTAGGCTTCATGATTACTAAATCTCGGTAATGCCATTTTTTCCTGTAATTTTGCCCAATGATCAAAGAACAAAATGCCAACTGTAGAAAATTTGGGCCGGCTAAAAATGAAAAAAGCAGGAAACATTCTACTACTCATTACTGACTACAATTTTAGCACAGTTCTTGTTAGGGCTAAGCAATTTACCCCATAGGTTATGGTTCTAGAGATGGCAAACGTGCTTACAAACTGATCATTTGATGGTATTTCTTTTTCTTCAGAGCAGAGTCTCGCTCTGTTGCTCAGGCTAGAGTGCAGTGGTGCATTCTCGGCTCACTGCAGCCTCCACCTCCCAGGTTCAAGTGATTCTCCTGCCTCAGCCTCCTGAGTAGCTGGGACTACATGTGTGTGCCACCACATCCAGCTAATTTTTGTATTTTTGGTAGAGAAGGGGTTTCACCATGTTGGCCAGGATGGTCTTGAACTCCTGACCTCACGATCCGCCCACCTCGGCCTCCCAAAGTGCTGGGATTACAGGCGTGAGCCACTGCGCCCGGCCCATTTGATGGTATTTCTTCATGATGTTTACAGTTAGCAGCTTCTGACCATTTACATGGAGGCTGCATGATAACAGTGTTAGAACTTAGTAGCAAACTACTAAATAATATTCCATGGCTACCACCAAAGTCAGCCCAGGTTTTTGGTTCAGAGATCTGAAAGAAGTCAGGCTGAGTCTAAAAGAGATCAGACTAAAAATAACAATGTAACTGAATATTCAAAATGCAAATCACATCATTTAATGTTGGCTGTGGCATTCACCTAGTTGACAAGAATAAAGGGCTGTTGAGAATTCTAAGGCAAGCCATGTTTCTGGAACTTTTTCCCAGGGCTAACAGTTGAGAGAAGAGCCCCATTCATTTCCCCAACCCTCAAGAGAGAGCAGGTCTGAATGCCCAGTAAAGGCAGTTTATTAGAAAACTAGGCCGAGGATGGGCTATGAAGATTCACTGTTTTAATTCATGTTATTCCCTCTACGTACAACATCCTTCCTTCCCCACTTTCCCCCTGGAAACCTCCACTCATCTTCCAAGGCTCACTTCAATTACGGTCTCTGGGAATTTTTTCCCTTTCCCCACCCCCATGGAGCATAACTACTTCCAGGTGCAGTTACGCTTTGCTGGCACTTTGAATATTCTGTACCCTGTATCACTTGCATTATTTACTTGTCTTCCTCCCGCCTGTAGATGGTATACTGTTAGAGGACAAGAACCTGCTTCTAGCCATCTTTGTGTCTCTAGGACCAGACTTGTGACCATTCAATAAGAGTTTGATAGATGGACAGATTAATGAATAGATGAAGATGATTAGAAGCCAAAATTTCTGAATCTCCCTAGCACCCAGAACATGGCTTAACATCAAGGAAATGCTCACTAAATACTTTCATAATGGAATGAATGGAACCGATGCCTAATTGAAAATCATTAGGCTGTAAACCATTTCCATGTTCCAATTTCTTCATTTATAGAACAGAAATGATAGTGTAACCACCTGAAAATCCTTCACCTAAACTTCCAAAACCACACCCACCTCATGAATGAAGTGTGACTCTCTAGAAAGAAGCAAATGACTGAAATCATGGTCCTGTGCCTTGACCAGAATATCATCCGTCAGAACAAAAGTTAAGTAGGTCAGTGAAACGGCATTAGTATATCCTTCAACAGGCAAATAAGTGATTGTGTAGTTTGCTTTTGAAGTCGCTATGAAGTTTTAGGTGAACATCACCTACACCACATTAAAAATGGAATCAAGTCATTTTCTCTAAGAAATGGAGTTTGAGATATGAGCATTCTTTTGGGCTTTTTCTACTTATTGCCCAATTATACACCCAGATATATTTCTGCAATATTTCAGAGATTCTAGTTCTAATTTTTATAATAAAAAAAACTGACAGCCTTTTCCAGACCACATGTTTCCAGTAAGACCTTCAAAGGCCTCGCTCGCTACATAAAACTGGCTTTAAACAATTTCCTTTCCCAAAGAAGGAAATAAGATATTTCGGTTTTGTAAAAGAGGTAAAACCAGGTACAAGCCACCTTTCCTGCTGGAGAGCTGGCATAATTATTTTACCTGAGGGGCATAATTACTTACGTGGAGTGAAATAAGGAGCCGTCCTTTTCTAAGTAGCCTTCATAGTGGACCAACATCAAATCCCCTCCTTTGGTCTTGCGATGGCAGATGAATGGCTTCTGGAGAACTTCAATTTTCACTTCTGGTTCAGGGATCAGAGCCCCAATCAAAGAAGTGACGAACAGCATCAAGACTGCGTTGCACAAGAAAAGTCTCATGTTGCTGAAGCAGGAAAGAAGTCCCTACAAAAGCAGCGAAAGGGCCCTCAACTTCATAGATTTAAGAACGTAGTTCAAGGCTTAGGGACAACGGCTTCAGGCAAGTTTAGGACTCCCCCCTTCTTAGAAGACGTGGCACATTTACTACCAACTACTTTCTCAGGGGGCGCGAACCCACCTTTAAAGAGTTAAGCCCAAATGAGGGCCTGATTGGCTCTTATGACGTGGCCGCCTGGGAATAGCGGCCTTCCATTGGCTATTGGTGCTGTCCTTCAGGAAGCTCTCAAGCCAATGACGCTGCAACGATGGAATTTACAGCACGGTTGAGCCGGGCAGCTGCCAAGCGGCGGATCATCCAGTGTGGTCCTAGAGCCCGGGGGTTTTCAGAATTCAACCCCCGTGGATTTTGGGAGGGTGGTGGGGCGCAGACATAACCGGAAACTCCTCCGGCTGATTTATCTCTTTGAAGAGCCCCGCTGAGAGACGTAGGAAGAGTCCCGGGGCCTTATGAAACAGTCGGGGTTCCAGGAAAGTCTCGTTTACTCTCGCCGTTGGAGAGCGGTCCTCCAAGATGCCACGATCCTAGGATTTTGCTATTGCTCGTAAACTGTAAAGACTGACATAGTGCTTTAGGAATCACAAAGCGCGTTCCTGTTGCATGAACCTCGCTACAACCAGTAAGGCAGGTTCTTTTTTTCCCATTAAAAAGAGAAGTAAATTTAGACCAGGAGAGATTAACTGTCCTGCTTAAGGTTATTTGGCCCAGAAGCAGATGAGCTCTGCCTTCAAACCAGGTCTGATTCATTCCACAGCACCACGTCATGTTATGGCTGCTAATAATTTATTCCTTAAGTTACCTTAGAGGGTAAATAATGAGTTACGACTTGCAGACTTCCGCTTTAAAGAAGAAATGGTAATCATGGCTACGAATTACACAGTCTCATCTTAGTTTACATTTTCCAGTTTTCTATTTTTCGCCTAAGTTCAAAAGCAATGCATGTTCATTGTAGTCAATTTGGAAGAAATTGGAAAGCACTAAAGTAGGATTTCCAGATAAAATTGGGGAGTCGAATTAAATTGGAATTTCAGATACATAACGAATAATTGTTTTGCATTTTTATTTACTAAATCAGGCAACTTTACACTAAAGAAAAAGAAAGCTCGTCGGTACCACCACCAGCCGCAAATAATCCTCTTAATATTTTGGTGCATGCTTCTGTAACATATACCTAAAGCGATTTAAATCGTATTGTACTCTTTTCTCACCTTCTCTTTCCACTTAATCTGTAGTTAACATTTTTTTCTGGTCAAATATCTTTAGCACAGTGCATTTCCGCACTCTATGCGCATAGGAATCCCCCTGGAGATCTTGTTTAAAATGCAGATTTTGATTCTGGAGGTCTGGGGTGGGTGCAAGATTCTGCATTTCTAACAAGCTCTTTCTTAGGTGATGTCAATGCTCCGAGTCAGTGGACCAACACTTCCAGTAGCAAGACCTTAGAGGCTGGACAACACCTGTTTACACTGGCCTCATAGTATTCTACCCTGAAATTCCAATCATCTCTTTACGCCCTATTATCGGCTACCTCAAGTGTGTGAGATCAATTAGGCAGCTTTGGAAAAAGAACACAGGGGGTATCGTGAGAGGTCACGTAGACCCCCAAACGTCAGGCACCCTTTACAGTCAGAACTGTGCTCTACACTTGTCTCAGGGGCGTTCCTCCTCCCATCGCCTAGTCACCCGTCCGCGTCTCAGGACTCAATTTCCCTGCGTGCCTTGCCCACAAAGTCCGCCCCGCCGCTGCCGCCGCAAAATCCCGGAGTGGATTTTGGGAAGGGGCGCGCGAGCGGCGCACTGGGCATGCGTGAGCGCGTCCCGGGCCCGGCAGGTCGAGGGTTCAGGTAGTGCGCCGTGGCGCCGCCTGCGACCGGCAGCTTGGTCGCCGCACTTGGGGGGCTTCGGCTGCCCCTCGGATCCACGTAGGGCTCGAGCCCGCGCCTCCTTGTGAACAGCGTGCCTGGCTTCGCAGCACGGGCTCACCGGCTGACTGGGCTTCTCGCGCCGAGGCCGCCGCAGTGACCCCGCCCCCGGGCCGAGGATGTGAGGCGGACCGGGCGTCCCCACACCGGGCCCGGGCGCCGGGAGTGGGCGTCTGGGCCGCGCCGGGTGATGGCCCTGCTGCCGGTGCTCCTCGTCTCCTGGGGTCTGGGGCAGTGAGGGGGCCGGCGGGCGTGGGCCAAGTGGCCGCGGGCGCCATGGAGGGGGTGCTGTACAAGTGGACCAACTATTTGAGCGGTGAGTGGCCGCGCCGGGCCAGGGGCGCGCTGGGGGCCGGTCCTTTGTCTGTGCTGCGGGAGGGCGGTGTCTGGACTCGTCCGGGGCGGGGGTCACGGCCCTTTCCTGAGGCCAGCGTGGACCGGGAGTATTTCCCAAAGCAGTTCTCTCACGGGACCGTGTCACCCTGCTGGAGGACACGGCCCTCTCTTGGGATTGAGTAAGAGCTGTGGCTGCCCTTTCGCTTCAAGGAAGGCTACAAAGACTGAGATTTGGGATGACTTGATAGGCACGGTGCTCTCATGGCAGCGGGAGGAAAGCGCAGACGTCCCGCCGTGGGGTCCTCTGGGAATCTCTTGAATTTTGGCGAAGGAACCGGACTCCCTTGGCTCGCAGCTAGGTTGGAAGGTTTCAAAAGAATGCCAGCAGTAACCTGGAATTCCACAGGGGAAAGATCCTTTATCAAAGTCCTCAGTGCAAACATTTTCCCTTTGTCACCTTCTGAGTGATCTGCGTGCACACCAAGGTGTCAGAGTCCCAACTCCACAGTTTGAAAGCTCTGCACAAGGTTTTTATATTTTCTCGTTGAGCATTTCCTTTTGTTTTACAGACTCTGAAATTACCGTTAAATGAATGCAAATATTTGCAACTTTCTTGCCGTGCCTTACAGATTGGCTTTAAAATAGTACCCGCCCTTTTTGCTAGTTTGTGGAGGTAAAAGCTTCATATCTTGAGAAGGTTGTAACTATTCTACAGCTGTGAAAATTATTCAGAACGATCATTCTTTTCATGTATGCAACTAGTATTTAAAAAAAGCCTACTATATGCTGGAAACTGTGCTAGCCAATTTTTTTGGAAGTAAACTTTTTATCAGAAAATAGATTAGGTCTTTAAAATTTTAAAGGCAGTGTGTTTGAAAGCAGAAATGTTCCCAGTATCCCTTAGAGTGGGTGAGAGACGTTTTTCTTTCTTTTGTGGGATGATTTTTAAAAGGTTGTAGTATGGTAATGCGCCGGGTGTTTTAAGAATGGGTGTGTGTGGGAGGATCAGTTGGCATAGTAACTTCGAGGAGGTCACACATAGCACAGCCAAAGGTGCCCCTGTTGAGCGTACCCAGAATCTCTTCCCTTTGCCTAGTATAATTAGCAGTGAGTTCGCCTGTTTATTTTTTTCTGTAATCATTAGTAGAGACTAAATGAGAAGAGGTTTTTCTTGTTTGCTTCAAGGATCTTCCGTGATGTCCGCAATTAGATTAGATGACAGTAACTCAAAGCTAGGCTTTGGTTTGGTGGATGCCAGAGGCTGATCAGCACTGCTAACCTAAGGGGAGGAGGCTTGACCTGGCAATTTTCCTCTTGAGGTCTCTTTAAGCTCTCAGATGCATATACTTCAGTAAAATTTAGTTGCTGGTCCTTCAATCCTTTCCATTCATTACACACACTTTTTACCTTTTTTTCTTTCATCTTCGACACTCTTCTTTTTTTCCCATTCTTCCCCACCCCCAACTTTTTTTGTTGTTCTGTGGGGTTCCCCCCCGCTTTTCCTTCTCCTTTCTATATGGAAAGTTTAGTCTCTTGATACAGTAACTATTTCCTGGTAGTGAAATGCTTTTGCTGTTATTGTTGCTGACTGTCCTTGTGTATCCTTCAATAAAGCAGAACTCTCTAGAAGGATCTTTTGGAATCTTTGTCTTGTGATTCCTATCTGTTCCTAAAAAGAGTCTACTTTTTTCTTCCCAAAGTAAGAGAACTGCTGTGAGTGGTGCTAGGGTGGAAACCCTGAAGAAGAGGGCACTGGAGCCATTGCCAAAGACAGCTTTACATGATGCTGCTTGTTCCCTTAACCCATGTGCCCCGTCCTTGTAGGCATACTGTTCATAGAAGCCCATCACGCCACTGGGTACTTTTCCAGATACACTTAGAATGATGGTTCGGCATATTCTCTCCTTTTAGGAGATAAATTGACTTGGGAAAGAAATGATAATAGCCTACGAGGATCACATGCATTCTTGTTTCCTCCGCTCTCCACTTTTCTACTTGGTCTTCCAAGATGAGCATGTTGTGTTAGTGACAAGTTACTTTTTCTTTTTCTGAAGCTTGTTTTAAAAAGTAACTTTTTTTTTCTTGTAGGTTTACACATGGTAACTTTAAAATACATATAATCCCAATCCAAGTTTTTGTTCATTCTGAATTTTTCTCCAAAGGTAGTATATAACCCATGCCTCTGTTTGTGTGGTTTGTGTATTTGTCATGCTGACAGCTTGATATGGGATGCCTTGTGTCAAATTTGAGTGAAGTTAGGAAATCAGTTTATCACTTGGTCTTTTGAATCCTTAGGGGATGTTGTTAATTTCATTCAACATCTACTGTGCTAGGCACAGGGGAAGGAATGTTGAACAAAGCCAGTGCCCTTCTTGAGCCTACAGTCTGGTGGGGGAAGAAAGATATTTATTGGATAAGTGGTTAGAACCATGTTTCATTGTGTGTGGTTGGTTGGGGAGGAGGGAGGGCAAAGAGGCTAGTGCAGGTGGTTAGAGAAAGCTGCTTTGAGGAAAAGTTTAAGCAGAGTCTGAAGGATAAATCAAGCTGTTAATAGTTCGGTGGAGAGGCCAAGGCAGAGGTGTAGTTAGAGGAAGTAAAGAACTTTTCAGGCACAGGGAATGCCAGTGTCAAGGCCCCAAAGCAGAAGAGAGAGGTGAGTTTGAGGAAAGGAAAGAGGACCCGTCTGGCTGAGAGCTGAGGAGAGTGAGGCTCCAACAAAGATGCAGGGGTGTGCAGGAGGCCAGATATTTCAGGGCCTCATAGGCTGGTTTAAACACTGTGATGTGATTGTGTGTGTGCATGTGGGTACATGCATGCATGCATCTATGAAAGAAAGAGAAGTGATGAGATTGTTTAAAAGCTTACTCTGGCTTTAGTGTAGCATAGAATGTTTTCTGGTTACATCTTTGTATCCTGCTGCATTTATTGTACTTCACTAAATACTACGTATTATTATTTTGTGAGCTTCTTTTGCCTCTTGAATTTTAAATTGATAGGTATTCATTACTGAAAGTTAGAACTCATCAAGCCCTGATAATAGCATCTGAGGTTTACATGAGTGTATTTCTAGAATGCAGAAAGAGAAAAGAAGTCTCTTTCTTTAAATGCTAAGCATATTCAGGTATTCTATCCTCCTTCAATGAAATATTTTTTAAAAAAAAGTTTACGTGTATTTTCTCTTACAGTCTGGTGCCATCCTGCCTTTTGGACATTCCGGGATTTAGTGCCAGTACCTTTCTTCAGATGTTAGAAGGTTAAACTTGGGATGAAAAGAGAGTGAATTAAAAACATGTTAAGATTCCCACATTGTATGAGATATGCTTCTAAAGAAGCACTGTGTTTGTTAATTTGTGTCTTTCAAGACCTACAAGTTAGTCAAGGAGTATCATACATGCAGGGGTACACATTAATGCTCTAGAACACTGGTTGAGGAGTCAAAGAGACCTGAAGCCTGGCAAACAGCCCTGTTACTGCCAACTGCAGGGTCACTTTAGCATTCTGAGCCTTAGTGTCTTCCTCCATGAAAATAATGGGATTTACCAGTTTATAATTATAAGAACAGTTAAAAATTTATTAGTACTTACAATGTGCCAAGCACTTTTCTAAACATTTTACATAGATTAACTCAGTCTTTGCAACAATTTCAGAAAACAGTTGCCTTTATTATGCCCATTTTCCAGATGAAGACACTGAGGTATAGAGACACGGATTTGCTGAAGGTCACACAGCCACTTATTAAGTGGCTTCAGAGTCAGTGCTCCATTAGACAATACTTTTAAAGGTCCTTCTTGCTTGATCATTATGTAATTCTAGCTGATTCATAATGTACCTATATTTAAAGTATGTTGACCTAGAATAGCAGACTCTATTTCGGGAGTGGGAAGTGGAGAGGAATTCAGGAGTGAAGAAAGCTTTGACGCCCAATGTTGTGCATATGTTTTGCCACAAGGAAATTTCCTAACCTGTACTTTCTACTTTGTAGTTTTAGGTCCTTTTCCTGCCCACTCAGCTGATAGGAGGGCTGCTGTCGTGAATTCTAGCCAGCCGCAGGCTGCTTGCGCCTCTCCAGCAGATTAAGGCTCAGGCACATTGCATTACTGCATTCTGAAAATAACAAAAGCCTGCATCATACTGGCCAGGTGGTCTTCATTAAGGATGTGCTATAATTTTGTTCCCCCTCAGGTGGAGGAAGGTGACTCTTGCCCTATATACTAGTGCTGTGTAAACAGTACCAGGAAGACATCTGGAATATGAGGATTCCTGGTTTCTCAACCACTGGTCAACCCTTTTTGTTGTTAACATTTTAACATCTTTATGGAGTTAATTCATAAACCATAAAATTCATCCATTTAAAATGTACAAGTCAGTGATTTTAGTATATATAAAAAGTGTAACTATTACCATGATCAATTTTAGAACATTTTCATTATCCCAGAAAGAAACCCGTACCCATTAGCAGTCACTCCTACACCTGCCCTTCGCTGTTGGCAATCACGAATCTGTCTGCACAGATTTGCCTCTTCTAGGCAGTTTATATAATTGGAATTATATAATATGTGGTCTTTTGTGGCTAGCTTCTTTTCCATAGCATAATGTTTTTTTTGGATAGCATGTATCAGAACTTCATTCCTTTTTATTACCAAATAATATTTCATTGTATGTGTATATCATGTTTTATTTATCCATTATCAGTTGAAGAACATTTGGATTGGGCTGTTCTTCTTGTTTTTGTTTTTGTTAATTATTATGAAATAACACTGCTGTGAACAGTCATGTACAAGTTTTTGTATAGACATGATTTCATTTCTCTTGGATATCTATAATACCTAGGAGTGGAATTGCTGGAGTCATATGATAACTATTTAATAATTTGGGAGACTACCAAATAGTTTTCCGTAGTGACTACACCATTTTACATTCTCATCAGTAATCAAAGAAGTTTCTGTCTTCACATTCTCATCAACCTCATTATTGTCTTAGTATAGCTATCCTAGTGGATGTGAAATGGTGTCTCATGGTTTTGATTTATATTTCTCTGACTTGATGTTGATTATCTTTTTATATGCTGATTATCCATTTGTATATCTAGTTTGGAAAAATGTCTGCATTTTTTGCCCATTTGTTTGGGTTTTTTTTCATTATAGAGTTGTAAGAGTTTTTTCTTTTTTGGAGATAGAGTCTTACTCTGTCACCCAGGCTGGAGTGCAAATTTTATTTGCAAATTGTGGTTCCTCGTGGATTCTTTCTCATATAATTATTGGCCATTGCTGTCTCTTCCATTGTGAAGTGTCTGTTCAAATCTTTAACCCATTTTTAAAAGTTAATTGTTTTTATTACTGAGTTGTGAGAGCTCTTTATATATTCTTATTTATTTATTTCGAGACAGTTTCGCTCTGTCACCCAGGTTGGAGTGCAGTGGCGCAATCTCGGCTCACTGCAGCCTTCGCCTCCCGGGTTCAAGCAATTCTCTGCCTCAGCCTCCCAAGTAGCTGGGATTACAGGTGCCTGCCACCATGTCCGGCTAATTTTTTTTTTTTTTTGTATTTTTAGTAGAGACGAGGTTTCACTATGTTGGCCAGGCTGGTCTTGAACTCCTGACCTCGTGATCCACCCTTCTTGGCCTCCCAAAGTGCTGGAATCCCAGGCATGAGCCACCTCACCCAGCTATATATTCTTAACTAAAAGTCCATTGTAGACCGGGCATGGTGGCTCACACCTGTAATGGTGTGGGAAGCTGAGTTGGGCAGATCGCTTGAGGCCAGGAGTTTGAGACCAGCCTGGCCAACATGGTGAAGCCCAGTCTAATAAAAATACCAAAATTAGCTGGGCGTGGTGGCACACGCGTGTAATCCCAGCTACTTGGGAGGCTGAGGCAGCAGAATTGTTTGAACCCAGAAGGTGGAGGTTGCAGTGAGCTAAGAGGTTGCAGTGAGCCAAGATCACACCTGTGTTCCAGCCTGGGCAACAGAACGAGACTCTATTGCAGATAGATAGATAGATAGATAGATAGATAGATAGATAGATAGATAGATAGATACTCTGTCTCAGATGGATAGATGGATGACAGAGCAAGACTGTCGCAAATAGATAGTGTAAGACTCTGTCTCAGGTAGATAGGATAGGATAGGATTAGATAGATAGATAGATAGATAGATAGATAGATAGATAGATAGATAGATAGATAGATAGATAGATAGATAGATATAAGAGAAATAATGCCCAGAGGAATTAAGTAGTGTCCTCAAGATGACATACCTGGATGTTATGAGTCTGAACTTAAACCATGGTTTCCTCACTCCATTGTCTTGAGTTAAGGTGCTGGTAAGACATATGAGAAGCAGTGTGCAGAACAAATAAATATTTAGTTTGGTAGCTCAAAGCACACAGGAGAGGTGACCTACATCTTCTAGCAGAAGGTTTTAAAGATAATTTGATATAATGTATTGTAATTATAGTTGGTCTTCTCACCATCTACATGGTAGACTCCTAACTAATCTGTCACTCCTTGAAGCTGGGATCTTTTCTCTAAATCTCCAAACCTGACACATTATAACTCCTCAGAAAATGCTTTGTGAATTAATTAATGGTAAATTAAGAAGCCTATAATTTAGCTAATGCTTGATTAACTGTTACAATGAGGAGTGTTTCTTCTTTCTTCCGTCCTGCCCAGCTACAACAGAACTCTTACTGACTGACCTGGCAGAGGAACCCAAGGCTTTGCTGTCCACATCCCTGTCTGGAACTCCCCTAGAGAAGCTGAGGTTGGGGAGGGCTCTAATGGGATGAGGTATGGCTGAACGCTCAGGTTGGACATTAGAAAACACCAAGGCTATGGAGGTCAGGGGTAGTAAATGAATAGCTCTGCTTTGCTTCAATTTAAAATGGTAGATTATTTCACTATTAACATCTCTATATAGCATACGTAATATATGATAATATACATGGGTTATGAACATAGAAACCGTAATTTATAATGAATAAATTGTCTTGACTCAACATTTCAGATTGTCAATCCTATCAAGACATTAATTTCACTTTTTTTCTTGGCATTAGTTACTTTCTCTTTTTTTATTTAAAAAAATTTGTTTGGAAACAGGGTCTTGCTATGTTGCCCAAGCTGGTCTTGAACTCCTGGCCTCAACTGATCCTTCTGCCCCATGAGCCACCGTACCTGGCAGTTACTATCTCTTGAATCAGATTCTGAGAAAGATGGGAGTTTTCTGTTACTTTGTGTTAGGATAGGTTTTGAAAGCTGAGAGAGACTTCTAGGCATCATCTAAACTCCAGCTGAAATTTTGTAGAAAAGGAAACTAAAGCTGAAAGAAGTTAAGGGACTTAACCTTTTCTTTCTCCCATTCTGTTCTCCCTTTATTATGGTCACTAATTTTTCCTCTTATTGTTAATGAAAAAGCACCTTTTGTTCACTTTTTTTCTTTACTTTTGGCTAACTTTTCTAGAAAGAGTTTAAATAGTCCTTTTTCATTTTTTTTTTTTTTTGCATTTCTACACACAACTGTAGTTCTTACGGGATTTTTTTTTTTTTTTTAATCTTCAACTTTAAGTTCAGGGGTACATGTGCAGGTTTGTTACATAGATAAATGTGTGCCATGGTTGTTTGCTGTACAGATCATCCCATCATCTAGTTATTAAGCCCAGCATTCATTAATTTTTCCTGATCCTCTCCCTCTCCCAACCCCTCTTAAGGATTTTTAAAATTCACAATATGTTAATTTTTAAATTGTTTTTCCTGTTAAACAGTAAGATTATGAACTTCCGCTTTCCCAGAACACCTTAATTTTTAAGGCAAAAGTTCTGAAGGAACTGTGGTAGACTGAAAGGCAGAATGATATACTCTAGCATGAGGCTAACTAGTAGGCATTCTACTAGTTGTTTAGAGTCATTATCGGGCCAAGATGTAATAAGCCCATTGTAATTATTACAATAAACTGAACAAAATACAACAATAGAATATTGCATTTTTTTCACATGCACATGGAACATTCACCAAGATAGACCATATTCTGAGCTATAATAGTAAACCTTGCCAAAACTTGTCAAAAGAATGTTCTGTGTCTTTAATAGAAGTAAACTACAGACCCGGCGCGGTGGCTCACGCCTGTAATCCCAGCACTTTGGGAGGCCGAGACGGGCGGATCACGAGGTCAGGAGATCGAGACCATCCTGGCTAACACGGTGAAACCCCGTCTCTACTAAAAATACAAAAAAATTAGCCGGGCGTGGTGGCGGGCGCCTGTAGTCCCAGCTACTCGGGAGGCTGAGGCAGGAGAATGGTGTGAACCCGGGAGGCGGAGCTTGCAGTGAGCCGAGATCGTGCCACTGCACTCCAACCTGGGCATCTGAGCAAGACTCCGTCTCAAAAAAAAAAAAAAGAAGTAAACTACAAATTAATAACAGATGTAGAGAATCCTCTGAAATATTAGGAAATTAAACAGTACACTTCAAAGTAGCCTGTGGGTCAAAGAGAAGGTCTCCAAGAAAATTGCGAAATAATTTGAACTTAAAATGAAAGCACAACAGTGGTTGGCCAAGGGTAAAGGGAGAGGGGAAGGCTTGATCACAAAGGAGTAATACAAGGGAATTTTGGGGACAATTTTGGTAGAATGGAATTTTCTGTATCTTGATTATTGCGGTGGTTATTAAAGGACTATGCATTTATCAAAACTCAGAATTGTTCGCCAAATAATGAATTTTATTTTATGTAATTCTTAAAACTTTTAAGTGTCTATTTAATGGAGTACAGTTTTTCATAGTGATGTATTTGGATGAGGCACTTGTCACAAGGCTGCTGCCAGAAGAATGAAGCGAAGCTACAGTACTTTCTAGTCAGAAGTGGGTATGACTCATAAGTAATTACTTTTGGTTTGGATCTTTTAAGGGAATAGGAACATCTCCATTTAGAAATTTTGACTTAAAAACGGTGGTTGCTGTTGGGAAATTTAAAAAGGAAATTTTAGTGTAAAGTTAACATGAGGTATGCCAGTTTAAATCCAAATATAAATGCATTTTTTGAAGAAAATTATGCTCATTGAAAACATATTGTTCAACATTAATTGAACTGAAAAGCCTTTTGGCTAAGATTTTTTTAAAGTAAATTTTACACAGTTGTTTGTCCGTTAAGTATAGAAAGGCACTGCACTATGTGAGAAAAGAATAAGCTGGTAGCAGTTTTGGAATAGTGATTTTTAAATCTTTAATTTCTTTGAACAATGTTTTGTAGTTTTCAGTGTTTTACACTTATTTTAAAAAATTTATTGTTGGTCAGCTGTGGTCCTCATGCCTGTAATCCCAGCACTTTGGGAGGCCAAGGTGGGTGGATCACCTGAGGTCAGGAGTTTGAGACCAGCCTGGCCAATATGGTGAAAGCCCGTCTCTACTCAAAATACAAAAATTAGCCGAGTGTGGTGGTGGGCACCTGTAATCCCAGCTACTCGGGAGGCTAAGGCAGGAGAATCGCTTGAACTCGGGAGGCGGAGGTGGCAGTGAGCCCAGGTCACGCCATTGTACTCCAGCCTGGGCAACAAGAGTGAAACTCTGTCTCAAAGTAAACTAAAATAAAATAAGGTTTTTTCTTAAGTAGTTTATTCTTTTTGATGTTATTTTAAATGGATTTGTTTTCTAACTTTCATTTTCAGACTGTTCATTGCAACTGTACAGAGATACAATTTTAATTGTATGTTAGTCTTATATCCTATTTCCTTGCTGAACTTAATTTATTCTAGTAGTTTTTTTTACTGGCTTCCTTGCATTTTGTTTTTGTTTAAGCCCGTCTGTGATTAGAGCTGGGTTTGCTTCTTCCTTTCCAATCTAGATGTCTTTTATTTCACTTATTGACTAATTGCCCTGGCTAAAAGCTTTAGTACAATGTTGGCTAAAAGTGGTAAAAACAAACATCCTTGTCTTGTTTCCAATCTTTGAATGGAAGCATCCTGTTTTTCACCTTATACACATTAACTATGGGTTTTTTGTAGATGTCTTTATCAGGTTGAAGTTCTCTTCTAAGTTTGTTAGGTATTTTTATTATGAAAGGGTGTTAGATTTTTGTCAAGTGCTTTTTGTACGTTTTGTGAGATGATCATGTTTAGAGCTTTTGTGTTTGCAGAAAGACCCAGTTCATGCAGGCTTAAAGTAAAAAGGGATGTTTATTGGTTCATTTAATAGAAAAGTCTAGGGGGTGTCTTACCTTCAGGAATGATGTGGGCTGATCAGGGGGTTCAAACAATGTCATCCAGATTTTCTCCCTTCTCCTTCTGTCCCTCAAATCCTTCCAGTCCCATTCCCTTTGTGTGTGAATCATGTTTAGGTCCTATGTGATGGCAAACTGCTGCAGGCAGCTGCAGGCTAACTTTCTTAAGACCAGAGAGAAAAGAAATAGTCCTCATTTCTTTATGCCTTTGCCCAGTCCCAGCAAAAGTCCCAGAATTGTCTCCAGTTGGGCCACTTGCCCATTCTGGATATCATTGAGGATAGGGGATGTGAAGCTTCATTTAGGCCTAAATCACATACCTACCCTGGAGCTGGTCACCCCCACCCAAACCCCATGGATGGAGTGTGGAGAAGGGAGTTTTCATCCGTGGAAAAGTACTAGGTAGATGCTGGATTGCCAAAAATTAAATGTCAAGTATACTTTCTGTAGTGAAACAATCCAGGATAACACAAAGTGTATGAAATTGGTATTTAAATACTCTTTTTTAACCCCCTACCCCATCCCTGGCAATGATAGCTAATATGAGCTAAAACTCTCCCCTGCTCGTTGAAGTTTCATGTGTAATCCTTCCAAGAGGGAATTTGGGTGATACCACATTGCATCTCTAATAGAGGATGGCATAAAAGAGGGTGGAGATTGGATAGGAAGATAGTCTAGTGGTCATCTAAGGGAGCAGGGAGTAGTTCAGACCAACAGTTTTCATCTGCCTTTTAGTTCCCTTGACTGATCATTTCTGAGATAACTGCAGATTAATTTAAAATAGAAACTGGATTAATGGTCTCTTTTTCATCCATGCCTGTTTTCTCTACAATTCATCATTCCTGGGCCGTATCCCAGTTTCCCAGCAGTGGACATTATGAAAGAGCAGTATGTCCTGGTGCTAATCTGAACTCTCTCCATCACTCTGCATTTAAATTTTGTCTAACAGGAATGAGATTTCTCTGGTCTCTTAATGTGCCTTTTGAAACTGCAAGAATTTTGTGCTTTAAGAAAAGTTTTTCTTGGTCACAGTTTGTGTAGTTACAAAGGACAGAATAAAATTGCCATATATTGAATATCCCTTGTATAATTATAACCTCCCCTAGATAAATACAGAACCTGTTATAAGGAAGGTAATGTTTCAGTTGCTATCATAATTTACCAGCTACCTTTTTTTTTTTTTTTTTTTTTTTTGAGACAACAGCTCACTCTGTCACCCAGGCTGGAGTGCAGTGGCGTGATCATAACTTACTGTAGTCTCGAAC
>NW_012101209.1:2715444-2715989 GCF_000951045.1 Mandrillus leucophaeus | reverse complement strand
CTAGTTATTAAGCCCAGCATTCATTAATTTTTCCTGATCCTCTCCCTCTCCCAACCCCTCTTAAGGATTTTTAAAATTCACAATATGTTAATTTTTAAATTGTTTTTCCTGTTAAACAGTAAGATTATGAACTTCCGCTTTCCCAGAACACCTTAATTTTTAAGGCAAAAGTTCTGAAGGAACTGTGGTAGACTGAAAGGCAGAATGATATACTCTAGCATGAGGCTAACTAGTAGGCATTCTACTAGTTGTTTAGAGTCATTATCGGGCCAAGATGTAATAAGCCCATTGTAATTATTACAATAAACTGAACAAAATACAACAATAGAATATTGCATTTTTTTCACATGCACATGGAACATTCACCAAGATAGACCATATTCTGAGCTATAATAGTAAACCTTGCCAAAACTTGTCAAAAGAATGTTCTGTGTCTTTAATAGAAGTAAACTACAGACCCGGCGCGGTGGCTCACGCCTGTAATCCCAGCACTTTGGGAGGCCGAGACGGGCGGATCACGAGGTCAGGAGATCGAGACCATCCTG
>NW_012101209.1:2714484-2715038 GCF_000951045.1 Mandrillus leucophaeus | reverse complement strand
TAAGGAAGGTAATGTTTCAGTTGCTATCATAATTTACTGGAGACTTTTTTTTTTTTTTTTTTTTTTTTTGAGACAACAGCTCACTCTGTCACCCAGGCTGGAGTGCAGTGGCGTGATCATAACTTACTGTAGTCTCGAACTCTAGGCTCAGGCAGTCCTGTCTCAGGTGTATCACCTTGCCCAGCTAATTTTTAAAATTTTTTGTGGAGACAGGATCTCACTATGTTGACTGGGCTGGTTTTGAATTCCCAGCCTCAAGCAATCCTCCTGCCTCAGTCTCCTAAAGTGCTGGGATTACAGGAGTGAACCACGGAACCCAGCCTTCAAGCTGCTTTCAGAATTTACTGCAACTGTGCTTTGGGTGGGGTTGAGAGCTGCTTTTCAACATTTTTCAAATTCTTGTAAGATAAAACTAGTTTCGTACATTTTTTTCAATTTTAGGACACTTTTTTTTTCACATTTCTTTTTTTTTTATTATTATACTTTAAGTTCTAGGGTACATGTGCACAACGTGCAGGTTTGTTACATATGTATACATGTGCCATGTTGGTGTG
>NW_012101209.1:2704845-2709674 GCF_000951045.1 Mandrillus leucophaeus | reverse complement strand
TCCATTTTCCCCCTCACTTTCAGGCACACCGATCAGACGTAGATTTGGTCTTTTCACATAATCCCATATTTCTTGGAGGCTTTGTTCATTTCCTTTTCCTCTTTTTTCTCTAGACTTCTCTTCTCGCTTCGTTTCGTTCATTTGATCTTAATCATTGATGCTCTTTCTTCCAGTTGATCGAGTTGGTTACTGAAGCTTGTGCATTTGTCACATATTTCTCGTGTCATGGTTTTTATCTCTGTTAGTTCGTTTATGGCCTTCTCTGCATTGATTATTCTAGTTGTCCATTCTTCCATTCTTTTTTCAAGATTTTTAGTTTCTTTGCGCTGGTTACGTAGTTCCTCCTTTAGCTCTGAGAAGTTTGATTGACTGAAGCCTTCTTCTCTCAACTCGTCAGAGTCATTCTCCGTCCAGCTTTGATCCGTTGCTGGCAATGAGCTGCGTTCCTTTGGAGGGGGAGATGCATTCTGATTTTTTTGAATTTCCAGCTTCTCTGCCTTGCTTTTTCCCCATCTTTGTGGTTTTATCTGCCTTTGGTCTTTGATGATGGTGACGAACTGATGGGGTTTTGGTGTGGGTGTCCTTTCTGTTTGTTAGTTTTCCTTCTAACAGTCAGGACCCTCAGCTGTAGGTCTGTTGGAGATTGCTTGAGGTCCACTCCTGACCCTGTTTGCCTGGGTATCAGCAGCGGAGGCTGCGGAAGATAGAATATTGCTGAACAGTGAGTGTTGCTGTCTGATTCTTGTTCTCTAAGCTTCGTCTCAGGGGTGTACCCAGCCATGTGAGGTGTGAGGTGTCAGTCTGCACATAGTGGGGGATGTCTCCCAGTTAGGCTACTCAGGGGTCAGGGACCCACTTGAGCAGGCAGTCTGTCCATTCTCAGATTGCAACTTCCATGCTGGGAGATCCTCTGCTCTCTTCAAAGCTGTCAGACCAGGGTCATTTACCTCTGCCGAGGTTTCTGCTGCTTTTTGTTTAGCTATGCCCTGTCCCCTGAGATGGAGTCTACAGAGACAGGCAGGCCCCCTTGAGCCGCGGTAGGCTCCACCCAGTTCGAGCTTCCCGGTGGCTTTGTTTACCTACTTAAGCCTCAGCAGTGACAAGCACCCTTCCCCCAGCCTCGCTGCTGCCTTGCAGTTAGATCTCAGACTGCTATGCTAGCAATAAGGGAGGCTCCATGGGCATGGGACCCTCCCGGCCAGGTGTGGGATATAATCTCCTGGTGTGCCGTTTGCTAAGACCCTTGGTAAAGTGCAGTATTAGTGTGGGAGTTACCTGATTTTCCAGGTGTTGTGTGTCTCAGTTTCCCTTGGCTAGGAAAAGGGATTCCCTTCCCTCTTGCACTTCCCAGGTGAGGCAATAGCTCACCCTGCTTCAGCTCTCTGGTCAGGCTGCACCGGCTGATCAGCACCGATTGTCTGGCACTCCCCAGTGAGATGAACCCAGTACCTCAGTTGAAAATGCAGAAATCACCCGTCCTCTGTGTCGCTCGCGCTGGGAGCTGGAGGCTGGAGCTGCTCCTATTCGGCCATCTTGCTCCCGGATCAGGGTCTTTTTTCACATTTCAACAACCGTGAAATCAAGAAGCATCTTAGAAACCTGTGCTATGTCATTGTTTAGTTGGTAGAATTTTTTTCTTTCTTGTGTCATGTAAAATAACGGTGTGTCTTAAAATCGATGATGTGATGGTTTATTCTGGTTGGATCTGGAAGGATGTTGTGGAGGCAATTAACATTTGAATCAATAGACCTAATAAAGTAGATTGCCCTTCCTAATGTGGATGAGCCTTATCCAATCAGTGAAAGACTTGAAGAGAACAACAAGACTGAGTAAGAGAGAATTCCTCCTGCGACTGCCTTGAGCTGAGACATTGGCCTTTCTAGCTTTCATTGGTTCTTCTTGGGTCTTGAGCCTGCTAGCATGGAACTTATCCTGCTAGCATGGAGCTCTCCTAGCTTGCTGATTGCAGCTCTTGGGACTTCTCAGTCTCTAGTCACATGAGCCAGTTACTTACAATTTCATTACATGCACACATACCCACCCACACATCCTTATAATATCTTTACACACACACCCTAACACCCTACTGGTTCTTTTTCTTTGGATAACACTGACAAATACAGATGGGTCCTAAATTTGATAAAATACAGTAATTGAGGCTGTTCTAAATGCTTTCTACACAAAAGTCATGGTGGATTTGGGGAGTGTTCGCACCAGCCAGCATCATGGGAGTTGAGGTGTTCACACCAGCCAGCGTCATGGGAGTGAAAAGATGCTGTTGTTCTATACCAGGACAACTTTCTGGGAGTGGGGAGCCAAGGTTTGGGAGCTTTCATGCCTTAAGGGGCAGTATAGAAAGAGAGTTTTCTTCCCAGCTCTGTTGTGTACTTCCTTTGTGACCCTAATTAGGTCACTTAATTTACCTGGGATTGGTTTCCTTATCTATAAAATATGCTGGTTGGACTGTGTGATTTCAAAGACCTCTTCCTTTTCTCAGGTTCTCAGAAATTGACTCTTCTGTTTCAGTGAGGGGAGGTGGCCTAGAATGTAAATAAACACTTTTGCAAAGAGCTGAAACGTCACCAATAATGTCTGACTCCTGGAGCACTGATTCTCTGCCCAACAAGATACAGTCTGAGGATTGATTTGGTTTTTCAGGTTGTAATGTTTGTACAGGAGTGGTGGCCTTCACAGTTGAATTTTTGTCGAATTTGAAGCCAAGGTCTAGAAGTATCACATTGTTTGTTTGTTTGTTTGTTTGTGACAAGGTCTCACTCTCACTCAGGTTGGAGTGCAGTAGCACAGTCATGGCTCACTACAGCCTCGACCTTCCAGGCTCAAGCAGTCCTCCCACCTCAACCTCCTGCTGGGACCACAGGTGTATGCCACCACACTTGGCTAATTTTTGTATTTTTATTAGAGATGAGTTTCGCCATTGTTGCCCAGGCTGGTCTGGAATTCCTGGCTTCAAGTGATCCACCCACCTTGGCCTCCCACAGTGTTAATATTATAGCTGTGAGCCACCATGCCTTGCCAGCATCACCTTCTGAAATAAAAATTTACAAGTTCATCCCAAGAAGTTTGCCAGCTGCTAGTGTAGAGATATGGCCTAAGGGTTCCTGACACTCAATAAAGGGTCTAGGTCTCTGGGAAAGAAGTCCTTTATATAAAATGTAATAAGAAGAGCAAAAGCCATAGTTTAAGACAAGATTACTTATCTTTGGTGAGAAGACAAGTTCAGATATTATGGGAGAGTGGATGCTGAGAATTAGTGTTAGTTTTATTTAAAGAAGTAAGAGACATGGTACCTGGCAGGCCTGAGTATTGCGCTTTCTGGAAAAGCAGACTCTGATTAAGTAAATCATGAGCGAAATATCTTGCCTACTTACCCAACTCCTTCACATAGATTTAGTGCTGACTATTCAGGCTTCTGGTTACAGTGTAGTTCCTTGTTCCATGATCTTGGGCTGGGGGTGCTCCAGGAAGTGCAGTAGCCTCCTATTAAAACGTAATAAAGTGATACCATTGGTGTCCTACCCACTTGGTTTGTGTGAATCAAACCCCAAGGGCCCATCAGATGTCTGTAGCTGAGCAGCCCGTGGGGCTCTGCCTTCTCTCTGGCTTCCTCAGCCATGGCAGTCCCATGAGAGAAATGTATCCCTAGAGGGCTATGGCATTTCAGAGAAAGAAAAGAACTGCATCTGACTGAGGAGGCCTGAGAAGACAAGGTTTACACAGAGATAGTCAGGGATGATTTTTTTTTTTTTTTTTGAGACGGAGTCTCAGAAAAGATCTCCGCTCACTGCAACTTTCGCCTCCTGGGGTTCAAGCGATTCTCCTGCTTCAGCCTCCCGAATAACTGGGATTACAGGCACTTGCTGCCACACCCAGCTAATTTTTGTATTTTTAGTAGAGATGGAGTTTCACCATGTTGGCCAGGATGGTCTCCATCTCCTTGTGATCCGCCCACCTTGACCTCCCAAAGTATTGGGATTACAGGTGTGAACCACTGCGCCTGGCCGGGATGACATTTTATGAAGAGATCCAATTGGAGCAAAAGTTCAGAGACAGAAATACAGCAAATAAGTGATTTGACTAGAATATAGGGTGTGTGAGAGGACTAGATAAGATGCATATTTCTACTACATATGGTTTGTCCCCTGAAATTCTCCAATATTGAAGTGAATGTAGTTAAGCCTTGAATGTTTTAAGATTACCTCATTTCAATGGATCAATACTAAATAGTAAGTCAAACAATGTTACCTTTTCCTAAGGGTCATAGGATTCTAGACAGGCTTCTTAGTTGGTGCTCTGTATGACATTTGTTGAAAGGACCTTGTCATCTTTGTTGCCTTATTTCTAAGTTTTGGATAATTTTTCTTAGAAGAGAGGAAGGCAAGCGTGTGATAACAGTAACGTTCAGGACATCCTAATTATTCGTCTTAGAAAAAGTAAAAATCACAGACTACTGGTACTGTATTAGGAAAGAAATAGAATACAAATCTTTTATTTTTGTAAATCCTATTACCTAGAGAGTCATCAGTGTACTTTGTTGCTTATCCTTCCAGACTTCTGTAATCATGTGACTAAAAAATACATACCTCTGGCTGGGCGCGGTGGCTCACGCCTGTAATCCCAGCACTTTGGGAGGCCGAGGCGGACGGATCACAAGGTCAGAAGATGAGACCATCCTGGCTAACACGGTGAAACCCAGTCTCTACTAAAAATGCAAAAAATTAACCAGGCGTGGCAGCGGGCGCCTGTAGTCCCAGCTACTTGGGAAGCTGAGGCAGGAGTATGGTGTGAACCCGGGTGGCGGAGCGTGCAGT
>NW_012101209.1:2693576-2704790 GCF_000951045.1 Mandrillus leucophaeus | reverse complement strand
GGCATTTTTAATTTTATAAAAATGGAATAAAACATACAGGTCTCTCTAACTTAATTCTTTCTCTTAGAATAACCCTGGCAATGTAAAGCTCCTTGGAGCTAACCCAGTATCCTATGTTAGGCTCTATTTCTGTATCTTGGGAGGTACTTCATACACAGGCAGTAATTGCAATGATGCTCTTGCTTTTGTTTTCAGGTTGGCAGCCTCGATGGTTCCTTCTCTGTGGGGGAATATTGTCCTATTATGATTCTCCTGAAGATGCCTGGAAAGGTTGCAAAGGGAGCATACAAATGGCAGTCTGTGAAATTCAAGGTGAGGAATCAAGCAACTTGCAAGTTTTATTTTTCTTTCTGTTTTCCCTCAAAAACAAAAAAGCCCCTGGCCCCTGCATACCTTTCTCTGCTGCTTCCATAGTACAGACCAAAGGACATAGTGTTATGTGTCAAAAGAAAGCCTTGCAAATAAAACTCAAAACTGTAGCCAACTTTTATAAGAAGATTGGCTAAGAGGTGGTCAAAATAAATGAGAGCAACGTGCTTCACTATTCAACTAGCACTCATTCCTTAGTGACCTGCTCACCTGGGACCAGTGGCTGTTAGCAAAACTTGAAGTCTTTACTGCAGCATCAAACACTTTTGTGTTTAAATCAGGATGGACACACACAGACACCCTCCACCAAAACAAAACAAGCAAAAACCTAACAGACTTTCAAATAGTCTTTACTTCTTGTTTTTGTCTTGAGACATGCTGACAAGGTGTGGCTCAGAAGAAAAACAGATTAAATGGGAATTTAGATAGTGGATGTGGGTGAAAGAGTTCAGTTTGCTTGTTTCTTCTCCTAAAGGCCTCTGAGAAAATTCTCACACTTTTGGTCTGACTTGTCAAGGGAAGTAGAAGATGGAAAAGATTGTATTTTTGATTATTTCCCAATAAATCCAAGGAGGTAAAAAACACACCCTTGTTTCTTGGCCTCAGAGCAGCCTACTTAACACACATACCCACTGAAAGAGAGGTTCCTTCTCTATTCCGATAAGGGATCAGTTTAACTGAAAAGTTAAATTGGGTGATTATTGTTTGGGCCAAAGTCTTGGTGATGCCTTGGGGGTATTGCAAGGTTTTCTCTCTTGATTAACAGAGATGTCTAAGATGAGATAAGTAAACAGAACTTTGTGTGAATTAGGAGAGGTAATGAGGACTGGCATCCTCTTTGGGAAGAAGCCTTCAATGACTGCCATCATTTAAGCTGAAGAAGTTGGGTGGGATGGAGGCTACCCAGACAGGGCTCTTCTAGGTCTCTGATCTCCCTTTGTCTTGGTCCCAGTTCATTCTGTAGATAATACACGCATGGACCTGATAATCCCTGGGGAACAGTATTTCTACCTGAAGGCCAGAAGTGTGGCTGAAAGACAGCGGTGGCTGGTGGCCCTGGGATCAGCCAAGGCTTGCCTGACTGACAGTAGGACCCAGAAGGAGAAAGGCAAGTATTGATTGTCCTTTGCTGTGGAAACCTTGGGAATCACCCACTGGCATCTCTGATTTCCCTTGTTTGTTATCTTGCTTCTGACCAGAAGTATCATGCAAATGCTATGTATCTTAGTATAATGTAAGCCAGGGTCCATATCTAACTCTTCTTTCTTGGCATAGCATAGTGCAAAGAGTGCAGGCTTTGGAGCCAAACACAGCTGGGTACACATGATGGCTTTGCAGTTTATTGACTGTATAACCTTGGCATCGGTCACTTAACCTTTCTTACTCTTAATTTCTTCATCTTTTAAAAAGGTAATAGATCCTACCTCAGGAGGATTACCATGAGGATTAGTGATGATAAAATGGTTGAGTATCCAGTCTGTGGCCAAACTTGACCTTTGGTGAAGAGTAGTTGAGCCGGATAAGCCTTGGATCAGGGTGTTTTCTGTAGCAACACCCTGCTCCTCCTTACTTTTTTTCTGGGGTGGGATGGGTGCTTAATTGTCAGGTTCCTGTTGCTTCATGCTCATTCACTGGACATTGTTAAGTTCTCCAGAGAACCGTGGCCTGACTTTCTGTTTGGACTGGGGCAGGAATACCAGGGCTCACTGCCTGGGTCCTAGTTGCTACCTTCCCTGCCCCATGGCCCTAAAGGTACCCTGAAGAGATGAGCTGGGGTGGGGTGAAATGGGAAAAAGTGTTCCAGGGAACATCTATCATGACAGGTGTGGCAGTTGTGCTTAACTCTTTACATAGATTCATAAATTGGCCTCTTCATTGGTTGTTTTAATGTTAAATTGGGAGCAAATTCTAGAAGCTTTTGGCTTTGACTCAGAGCAGATGGTAATGTGTATGCAGTTTTTTTTTTTTCATGAAGAAGGAAACAGAAAAGTAGTAACAATTGTAACTGAGCCCACAATGCCAGGGTGAGTGGAGAGCATTGCTAATAATGGCGGGGTGCCGTTAGTCTTGACAAGGCAGCATACCAAACCAGTCCTCAGCTGAAATTATGAACGGTGTTCTTAGTGATAATTGGACGCTACAGAATGTTTTTCCCAGGTAAGAGTAGAGCACTGCATTAGTAGATAAACAGCTATGACCCCATTTTATAGATAGGAAAAACTCTCTGGCAGAACTGAGGCCAAAACTCTGAACCCCTTAGCTCTGCTGCCAGTTCTGACAGGAGTGGGTTAGACAGTATATTGTCTCCTTCTTTGTATACTGGTGATTATTCGGTATGTTGACTTAATACATAATGTATACTACTTTAAAAGACTGGAGATCTACTTTTTCTGTTTTTTCTTGTTCTTATGTCTTCACCTGTCACATTTGCAACCATACTTTAAAGATTTGTCTTTGGGCATATGTTCTGTATGGTATCCTAACTAGTAAGGATTCCACTTCTGCGTAGTATCCTAACTAGTAAATCAGTTGTTTGTTTTGGTTACTGAATTATCATCATTTTGTTATTTAGAGTTTGCTGAAAACACTGAAAACTTGAAAACCAAAATGTCAGAACTAAGACTCTACTGTGACCTCCTTGTTCAGCAAGTGGATAAAACAAAAGAAGTGACCACAACTGGTGTGTCCAATTCTGAGGTAAAATATTATTTCTTAATATTATTAATATACATGAATAATATAAAAGAAGTGACTACCAGTATAGCCAATTCTGAGGTAAAATATTATTTTATTAATATTACTGATATACATAAAAAGCACCAGACATTCATTCCTTCAGGTGGTGTTTACTCTCACCTAATTTTATGACTGTCTTGGAATTTACTATTTTATAGAGGAAAAATGTAACAAAATTAAACAAAGAGAAACAATATGTACATTTCATCTTATGCAAGTGTATAGCTTTCCTTCCTGGAATGAATTGAGGATTAATTAATTGATAATATTTGAAACTTTTAACTTTAGTACTGTCATACTAAAATATGTTTCTCTCCAGTTTCATATTGTTTTGTTAATTACAGACTTGTGTAGCCATTTCTATAGCTGTAGCTATTAAGCTGCCAACTTAGTGTCTTACATTGATGTGCGTCTATGAGACTAACAGTATTTTGTTTTACCTTTGTAACTGGGCTTTGGAATACACTAGTGCTTTCAAAGATGGAGACACAGCTTTTTTTCTCTTCGTTGTCAGCAAGGATTGTGATTTTTTAGTATATATTAATACAGTCGTTATTCACTTATTTTAAAACATACATTAAAAGATTTCTCTGGTGTTAAGCTGTGTATAGAATGGCTCACATTAACCAGGGTCTCTGCTCTACTTTCAAAGAAGTTTCGATCTGACAAACAATGCATCTGCAGATAATAATGAAAGATTTTAATTTATTTTCTTAGGTAGTAGTAGAACACTATACTGCTGGTAGTACGTGTGTTTTGAGTTTTTCTTAAAAAGGTGATTTAATCCACTTGCATTCACTTCCTTTTGGGTGCTCTTACTCATTCAGCAGCTGCCTAATATGTATGAGATAGACTGTGAGGGGAATGGGAGGGAAGATGAAGGATACCGAAAAAAGCATTTCAATCCTGCTCTTGGGAAGTTTATAATCTAGAGCAGTGATTCTCAACGAGGGATACTTTCGGTTGTCGTGACTGAGGGAGTTACAATTAATGCAATGTAAATTCAACTACTTTACTACCTAAGGCTTTCAGCAGCTCCCTCATTGCTTGTAGGTTAAAGTCAAATAGTGCTGATAGTTACTTGATTAATAGATAAATTGGGCTTTTCTTCTATAACTGATGTACATATTTCAGCAGGTGGATACATTATTATTATTTTGTGGACAACCTCTAAGGGCATTCCACAATTGGGCTTTTTCTTTTTTGGCAAGGTAAAGGAGTCTTCCACTCTGGTTTTTTCATAGGAGGGAATTGATGTGGGAACTTTGCTGAAATCCACCTGTAATACTTTTCTGAAGACCTTGGAAGAATGCATGCAGATCGCAAATGCAGCCTTCACCTCTGAGCTGCTCTACCGCACTCCACCAGGATCACCGCAGCTGGCCATGCTCAAGTCCAGCAAGGTAAAAGTCCAGCTCAGTTTGGCTGCAACAAGGCATCATGAAAAGTTTCAAAGTTTATAGTGAGTTATGTTCTCTATTACCCTTTAGTGACTTATAAAGACAGTTTTTTAATGGACTTTGCTTTATGTCCTTTTTTATATCTGTCCTCAGCACCCCATATCCAGTCAGTTACTTGTGGCAATTTTACCACCTAAACATGTTTCTAATGTAGCCTCTTTCCAACCCCTTGTCCAGTGAGTCTTGCCTAAAGTTGTAGTCTTCTAACTATTAATAGTTGCTTTCAGCCTGACCCTTCCAGTCAACCATATTTCTATTAATGCAGTATAAATTGAACCACTTAACCTAAGCCTTTCAGTGGCTCCCTCATTGCCTGTAGGTTAAAGTCAAAACTTCTTAACTGCTTCCCACATTACCAGCTCTTTCTCTGTCATTACCTAGCTTGAACATATTCATTGCTTGTGTTAATAGTTCCTCCCACACCTTTGTGCCATTTTCCAGTGCCGGGAATGCTCTTCACCTCTCTTTCCTGGATTAGCTCATACTCATCCTCAAAGACTTAGTCTCTTACCCGAATCCCTAAATTGGGCTAAAAGCCTCTCTTATACATACTCCTATTTTATTTATATTCCTTGTTTTGTACTGAAATGATATTTAGAGCAGGAACCCCATAGTGTCTACCTTTATACCTCTAGTATTTGATATAGTACTTGTGTCATAGTTTGCTACTTACTAATGTTTAATGAGCATAACTGAAATTACAAAGAAAGCTAATCACTGAGTTTGACTGTGATAATTAGGTCTGTCAAAAGATCATCTTCCTTTTACTTAGAAATGTATTTGTATAAATAAGAAGGACTAGGTGGAATCAATGACTCCCTTTTGGGAAGACCTAAAATTGTTTCTGTTTAGTGGGGCTAGTGTATATTATGGTCATATGGTCGTATTTACCGTTTTGTATGTAATAAGATCCTCAATATGTTCTGTTCAAAGTTTTAACATGTGAACTTTCCTTTCTTTGCTTCTTTTAAAGATGAAACATCCTATTATACCAATTCATAATTCTTTGGAAAGGTACAGTAGCTATTTTTCTTCTCGCTAAAAATTTTTTAAAAAAGGATATTTTTATTCCTTGTTTAAAAAAAGATACTTTGATCATGTAATGGTTTTTCTCAGGATTTGAAATAATATGGAAGTAAACATATCTGACTTTCCTCTTTTGAATGAGCCTGAATCAACCCAGAGCAGACCTTTTATTTAGCACTAATAGGGAATATGTTGGCATTTTCCCTAAGATGGATCTCACCCATCACATCTAGTAACTTTTAATCTCTCTAGGGTGTACTGAAGGTTGAAACTTCTCTTGTAGAGGAAACTTCTCTCGGAGCTTTGTTTTAAGTGTGCTTTTAGCTAGAAATGATAGTAGTGCTATTTTGTTGTGTTTAAAAATAAAAATCTTAGGTAGTGTTGCAGGTTGAAAAATAACCTACTATCAAAATCTAAACTATTTCTGTTCCCCTAAATGCTCCTTCAATTTTTAAGGTGATTTAACCCATGAAAGTGGGTTAAATTACTGTAGCCTCAACATCCCGGGCCCAAGCAATCCCACCTCAGCCTCCCAAGTAGCTGGGACTACAGGTGCATGCCACTATGCCTGGCTAATTTTTGTATTTTTTTGTAGAGACAGGGTTTCACCATGTTGCCCAGGCTGGTCTTGAACCACCATCAAGCGATCCACCCGCGTTGGTCTCCCCAAGTGTTGGTATTACAGGCCTGAGCCACTGTGCCCGGCCTCAAATTATTTAATAGTTCGTCTCTTTATATACTATTGCTTACTTCTTTATTACAAGGATTGTTCCCAATTTAGTTATTTCCAGTTTTCTCCTATTCTAAATATTCTTACTAGGAGCATATTTGTAGGTTTTTTGTTGTTGTTGAGATCTTTGCCTCTATATGCTCCTACATTTTTAATTACTAGGTTGAAATACAGTTTTTTTTTTTTTTTTAAGAAAATAGCAAATACTTTTCCTGAAGTTACTATGTAGCTTGGACCCTTCCTCCTTATTTTTATTAGAAGAAAATATTTTTGTTCTAATTAGGCTAGGTATAATCACCTAATTATAATAATAAGATATTATGATTGTTCCTTTAACTGATAGAATTAGCTGTTCTACATGCATGTTAATTGGCTTTTTCTGTTACCCTAATGTGCTGACATTTCCCTCTGGATGTGTTGTGATCCTCCTGGGTTTTTTCTCTCAGACATGCTTTATAAGGAGTACTCTCCCTGGCCGGGCATGGTGGCTCACGCCTATAATTCCAGCGCTTTGGGAGGCCGAGGCAGGTGGATCACCTGAGGTCAAGCATTCAAGACCAGCCTGGCCAACCTGATGAAACCCTGTCTCTACTAAAAATACAAAAAATTAACTGGGCGTGGTGGCGGGCGCCTGTAATCCCAGCTACTCAGGAGGCTGAAGCAGGAGAATCACTTAAACGCGGAAGCCGGAGGTTGCAGTGAGCCAAGATCACACCATTGCACCCCAGCCTGGGGGACAGAGTGTCTCAAAATAAAATAAAATAAAATAAGATAAGATAAGATAAGATAAGATAAAGTTACTGGCCGGTCAAACACAGAGAAATGGCCAGTGGTGTAGAGAGAGAGAAGAAGACTCCCAGGGAGAAGTTGAGGAAAGTAAAGTGTACAAAGTGTCACCTGGAGAAAGCTGATTGAAAACCAAAGAGCTGTCAATGACTATTTCCTGATGCTGCTGGGGAGCAGGAAGATTGGGACTGCTGAGGGTGCTGGGAAAGCCATTAACGGCTCTTTGATTTCTAAATTGCAGCCTTGAGGCTGGACTGCTCCCATCACAGGCCTTGGAGGCAGAAGACTGGGAGGTTTGGGTTGATTTAACAATTCTTTCAGTGGATGTTGAAAGGATCACATTTACCTGGGCAGTCAATTTATGACCAGGCTTGGCAGGTGGCTCATGCCTGTAATCCCAGCACTTTAGAAAGCTGAGGTGGGAGGATTGCCTGAGGCTAGGTGGTCAAGACCAACCTGGGCAACATAGTGACACCCCATCTCTACAAAAAATTAGAAATTAACTGGGCATGGTGGCAGGCACCTGTAGTCCAAGCTACTCAGGGTGGAGTGCTCAAGTAGGAGGATTGATTGAGCCCAGTATATTGAGGCTGCAGTGAGCCGTGATTGTGCCACTGTACTACAGCCTGGGTGACAGAGCGGAGACCTGTTTCAAAAAAAAAGACCAAATAATGACTTTCTGGCTTTTTTTCCTTTTAAAAAATTTGCAGGCAAATGGAGTTGAGTACTTGTGAAAATGGATCTTTAAATATGGAAATAAATGGTGAGGAAGAAATCCTAATGAAAAATAAGAATTCCTTATCTTTGAAATCTGCAGAGATAGACTGCAGCATATCAAGTGAGGAAAATACAGATGATAATGTAACAGGTAAAAACAAAAGTAAAGTCTGAAACAAACCAGTTTTAGATGATAGAAGATTTGGGAATTTGATGTATATCCACGATAGGGATTAACCTCAAGACCATGTAGTGATGTCTCTTAAGGAGGATATTGGCTGGGTAAGATAGGTTTTGTGACTGAACAACATTCTTTCATCCAATCTGACCCTGACCTGGTGTTGAGAAGGCAGGGTGAAGAGGAAGATTCCTGCTCAGTGTTCTTGGCTGTGTTCATGGGCTGCAGTGAGCAGAGGGCCTTCAACCCTGTATCTTAAAAGTCCTTTGAACTTAGATTATGATGTTAGACTTAACAGTGTGTAAAATTACCGCAGTTCAGTTTTTCATCCTCCCGGTTTCTGTTGGGCCTGAGGATGTCAGAATTCCCCAGTCACCATGAGGTTTCTACCCAGTCTTCTCTGTGTTTACCAAGCCAAAGTCTCACATTTCAGGTAATAGGTCTGTAGTTCAAATATGCTAATCCCTTGGCACTAATCGCTAAAATCTACTTCAGATCAAAGACAACTATATTAGAGCTTTTAATTATAAGTACTTAATAATTTGAAAATGAAATTAAAATTTCCTCCTCATCTACCTTGAAATAAGAGACCTTGTTTTTTCTTGATGAATTGGGGAGCAGTGTGAGAGTTGAGGGAAGGAGCTGTGTTTTCTTAGCTGTTAATCTGAGAGAGACAATCCACACATCATTGAAGTCTTATCTCTTGGGTAAATAATAAAGACAGGAGAAAATGTCTGTCCAAACAGTGCAGTCATTTATTTGCTCTGATAATTTTGCTTCTAGGAATTGTTCTTCAGTGAATAGTTAGATTTAAAGAGAAAGACCTATTGACAGGGATGTTCTTTTAGGCATTACAGTCATTATTTGCAGTAGTTACATTTTATTGAGTCACCATGACCACTGAATTAGCAAATACTAAACTGTTGCTCCTGGGGGAAATACAGGGTTAGGTTCCTGCAAGCCTCTGGTCACAAAATTTTTGTCTACCAATCAATACGTAGCCTTGTTTTATGTGTGTTTTCGTTTAAAGACACTTTAATATGTATTGTTGATTCATTAACATTGAACTCACAGCAAACAGCACTATTACTCATGCTTGAATGAAGCTTATCTAACACACATCTTTTTTCCCTTAGGCACATCACAGCCTTTTTGTGGGTAGGAACACTAGACGGTACTATACTTGGGAGCCCTTTTAAACAGCAAAAACAACAAAATGCACAAACATGCATAAAATGTGGCACTAAGGAAGGACATTTGTCCGTCCTATGAGAGCTGAAACAAGAAGGCAGAACATCACATTGCTCTACCTCAGCTAGGAATATGTGTGTCCAGCAACAAAGTTTTCACCACTCTGCACATGTCCACAAATGACTGCAAAAGTGCCACGTGTATTGATTTTGGGGTTACAAAATAAATTTTAGCAAGTAGACAAATTCACAAATATGTATAGAATGTGCTAATAATGAGTAGTGATTGTATTTATAATTGTAAAATTTTGGAAGCTACCTAAGTGCCCCTTATGGGTGTGATACAATATAACATGGTCATTAAAATCATGTTTTTGAAGGGTTGAATGATGATGATACATTGTTTAGTGAAAGCAAGCAGGATTCAAATCTACACATATTTCAAGTTTTGTTTGTGTCTGTAGATGTATGTATGTGTGTATGTGAACAGTGTTCATGAATTTTTATTTCTATGTATTTTTCTGTGTTTTAGAAATTTCCAACAATGAATATGTATTTTTATAATAAATATATAATAGGTTAGTAATAGATATTTTCTACTTTGCAGTCCAAGGTGAAATAATGAAGGAAGATGGAATAGAAAACCTGAAAAATCATGACAATAACTTGACTCAGTCTGGATCAGACTCAAGTTGCTCTCCAGAATGCCTCTGGGAGGAAGGCAAAGAAGTTATCCCAACTTTCTTTAGTACCATGAACACAAGGTATTCTAGACTCTCTAATATCACTGATGCTTGGATACTAGCTTCTATTCTGGAAAATCAGTCATGGTGTTCCTTTCAGGTGATGGCATATTCTAGGAGAATAGAGAATGTAGTATACCAAGTACCTGCTTTACTGTTTGCTCTTTCTTACCAATGAGTAAGAAGGAACTGATTGTGAAGTGTGCTCTGTGAACAAATGTTAGCTTGCTTTGGTGGATTATCTTTGGAAAATTATTTTATGAGACCATATTAGAAAAACAGTCATTGGGGCATATCAAGTCAAATGATTTGCCCTACAGAGAGGCAGCTGTTTCTATGAATTACCTCTGAACTGCAGAGTGCTGATACTGTATTTTCAATCTTTTCTCCTCTGTATCACCAAATTGTGTAGCTTTAGTGACATTGAGCTTCTGGAAGACAGTGGCATTCCCACAGAAGCATTCTTGGCATCATGTTATGCTGTGGTTCCAGTCTTAGGTAAGATTCCTGCAGTTGCCTTACATTCATTCATCTCTAGAATCTGCCTCACTGTAGTTATTTTGCAGGAGAAATACCCCGAACTGTGTGTACAGTGAGATGACCCTTCTTAGCTATTTGTTCAAATCACCAGACACATACAGTTAAAACTTTGTGACCTTAAGCATTATTGCATATTCCCATTTCATTTCTAATTATGATTAAATACTGACCTCAGAATAGTGTAATTTAAAAAGGGGATCTTTCTAGAAACCATACATAAAAGTAAAAAAAGTATTTGAGGAATAGGCCTTCAAATATATTGGCACTGTGAAAAAATGTGTTTTACCAGTTAAAACTTTTTTGTTTTTGAGACAGGGTCTTGCTTTGTTGCCCAGGCTGGAGTGCAGTGGCATGATCTCTGTTCACTGCAAACTTCACCTCCCAGGCTCAAGCAATCCTTCCACCTCAGCCTCCTTGGTAGCTGGACTATATGCGCATGCCTGGCTAATTTTTTGTATTTTTTTGTAGAGATGGGTTTCATCATGTTGCCCATACTGGTCTGGAATCCCTGGGCTGAAGTGATCCTTCCCTCCCAAAATGTGAGCCACCATACCTGCCCAAAACATATTTTCTTTCTTTTTTTTTTTTTTTTTTTTTTGAGACGGAGTCTGGCTCTGCCACCCAGGCTAGAGTGCAGTGGCGGGATCTCCGTTCACTGCAAGCTTCACCTCCTGGGTTCACGCCATTCTCCTGCCTCAGCCTCCAGAGTAGCTGGTACTACAGGCGCCCACCACCACAC
>NW_012101209.1:2624853-2693526 GCF_000951045.1 Mandrillus leucophaeus | reverse complement strand
TTTTTTTTTTTTTTTTTTTTGAGACGGAGTCTGGCTCTGCCACCCAGGCTAGAGTGCAGTGGCGGGATCTCCGTTCACTGCAAGCTTCACCCCACCAGGTTCATGCCATTCTCCTGCCTCAGCCTCCCGAGTAGCTGGGACTACAGGCGCCTCTCACCACACCCGGCTACTTTTTTTGTATTTTTAGTGGAGACAGGGTTTCACTGTGTCTGCCGGAATGGTCTCCATCTCCAAACCTCCTAATCCGCCTGCTTCGGCCTCCCAAAGTGCTGGGATTACAGGCCTGAGCCACTGCGCCCGGCTTCCAATACGTATTTTCAAAGATTTTTTAAAGATACATTCTCTCTCTCTCTCTAGATATATATGTAAAACATATATATCACATGTATATCACATATCACATACGTATCACACATATATCACACACATATCTCACACATATATCTCACACATAATCTCATATATATCTCACATATATATATGTAAATAAATAAAATATATGTTATGGCTGGGCACAGTGGCTCACGCCTGTAATCCCAGGACTTTGGGAGGCTGAGGCAGGCAAATCACCTGAGATAAGGAGTTTGAGACCAGCCTGGCCAACGTGATAAAGCCCCGTCTTTACTAAAAATACAAAAATTAGTTGGGCATGGTGGCGCATGCCTGTAATCCCTGTTATTCAGGAGGCTGAGGCAGGAAAATCACTTGAACCTGGGAGGCAGAGGTTGCAGTGAGCCGAGATTGCGCCACTGCACTCCAGCCTGGACGATAGATAGCCTGTCTCAAAAAAAAAAAATGTATATGTATATATGTTATGTGTATATATAGGTGTTGTATTTATATTTATAATAAATATATCTATGAAAATTTATATGTAACATTTAAATTATATGTAATTTATATATATATAACAAATATATCATTTTATATATTATATATAGTGTTTATATATATAAAAAAGTTTATGTCAAATTCGCTTTTACTTGTATAAAGTCAGTAATACCAAGAATGGCTAATGTGTTGAAATTTGCTTTATGACCCATTTAACTATACATCTTTTGTAAAAATTGAGGTATAACTTGTGTAGGACTTAACTGTTATGATTCAGTGAATTTTGACAAATGCATCTATCTCTGTAATCCATATCCTTATCAAGAAATAGTATGTTTTCATCATCCTGGAACGTTCCCTGTGTCACTCAGTCTAAAATAACCACTTTATTGATTTCTGTCACCATAGGTTAGTTCTGCCTATTCTGAAACTTGAAATAACTGGAATATTATACTCTTTTGCCTCTGGCTTTTCTCATACAGTATGTTTTTGAGATTCATCCTTGTTGTCTGTATCAGTAGTTCATTCCTTTTTATTGCTAAGTAGTATTCCATTAAATGAATATACCACAATTATTTATTCACTCTCTTATTGATGGATGTTGGGTGGTTTGTAGTTTGGGACTCTTTTTTTTTTTCTCTTGAGACAGCCTTGCTCTGTCACCTAAGCTGGTGTGCAGTGGCACTATCTTGGCTCACTGCAACCTCCACCTCCTGGGTTCAAGTGATTCTCCTGCCCCAGCCTCCCGAGTAGCTGCGATTACAGGCCTGTGCCACCATGCCCGGCTAATTTTTTTTGTATTTTTAGTAGAGACAAGGTTTCACCATATTGGCCAGGCTGGTCTCAAACTCCTGACTTCATGTGATCCGCCCACCTTGGCTTCCCAAAGTGCTGGGATTACAGGAGTGAGCCACCGCTCTTGGCCAGTTTGGGACTATTATAAATGAAATTGCTCTGAACATTTTTGTGCCCATGGGCCTATGCTTTCATTTCTCTTGAGTAAATACCTAGGACTGGAATTGCTGGTTCATAGTTTAATTTTATAATAAACTGCCAGACAGTTATAATAGTTGCACAGTTGTTCATAGTGTATGAGTATTCTAGTTGTTTCACGTCTTCACCAGCATTTGGTGGTGTCAATATTTTGTTTTTGGCCATTCCTGCATGTCTCAGTGATATTTCATTGTGGCTTTAATTTGCATTTCCATGATGACTAATGATATTGAGCACTTTTATTGGCCATCACTATCTCTTCCATTGTGAAATGTCTGTTCAAATCTTTCACCCATTTTTAAAAGTCAATTGTTTTTCTTTTTATTACTGAGTTGGGAGAGTTCTTTATATATTTTTAATTAAAATTTCATTGTAGACATGTGAGTATTTTCCCCCAGACTATGGCTTGCCTCCTCCTTTTCTTAATGATGCCTTTTCAGAAGTTTTAAATTTTGATGAAGTCCAGTTTCTTCTTTTATGCTTAGTGCTTTTAGTGTCTTAAGAAATCTTTACCTATCCCAAAGGTCATGAAGATATTCTGTTTTCTTCTAGACTCCTCTAACTTTTACATTTGTGCCTATGAACCACTGGAATTATTTTTTGTGTGTGGTGTGAGGTAGGGAGTTGAGGCTCATTTTTTTTTTCCCCCTTGTGGTATCTGGTTGCTCAAGAACCATGGGTCAAAATATGTTTTCCCTTTTACATTGCTTTGGCAACTCTGTCAAAAATCAGTTGAACTTATAATGCTTATAATGTGGGACTGTTTCTGGACTCTCTCTTCTGTTCCAGTGATCTTATGGTATCTTAATTATAAGGCTTGAAATCAGATAATGTAAGTCTCTCAGTTTTTTCTTTTTCAAGGTTGTTCTGGAAATTCTAGGCCTTTTGATAAATTTTAGCTGTTCAATTCCTATTTAAAAGTCTTTTAGGATTTTGATTAAGATTACATTGTATCTGGAAACCAATTAGGGGAAGACTGGCATCTTAAACAACATTGAAGGCAGGGCTTACTGGCTCATAACTGTAATCCCAGCACTTTGGGAGGCCAAGGCAGGAGGATCGCTTGAGACCAGGAGTTTGATCCTGGCCTAGGCAACAAAGTGAGACCCTGTCCCTATAAAAAAATTAGCCAGGTGTGATGGCGCAAGCCTATAGTCCCAGCTACTTGGGAGGCTGATGCAGGAGAATCACCTGAGCCTGGGATATCAAGGCTGCAGTGAGCCGTGATTGCACCCTGTACTCCATCCTAGGTGACAGAGCAAGACCCTGTCTCAAAAAGAAAAACACTGATAATCTTCCAATCCATGAGGATGCTATATCTGTTTACTTAAGTCATTTTAATTTTCTCTCAAGAATGTTCTATATAGTTTTTAGTGTATAGCTATCATACATCTTTTGTTAGGAATAAAGTTTAGAATTTTTTGTTTATTCTATTGTAAATAGTGTTTTATTTCATTTTCCAATTATTAATAGCATGTACATATAAATTGTGTTTATATGCTGAGTTGTTTTTATAATCATGAATGAGTTAACTTTATAAAATGTTTTTTCTTTATTTGCTGAAGTCATTTTTTTTTTCCTGTAATTTGTTAATGTAGTGACTTACATTGTTTGGATGAATTTCATTCATTATCTTGATATTTGTTTCTATCATCTTGCTACTTATTTTCTGCTTTTCTCTATATGTTCTTTGTTCCCTTTTTAAAAACTCCTTTCCTGATTTCTCACCAGTTAATCAATTTTTTTTTAGTATTCTGTTTTATTTCCTCTTTTGGCCTCTTAGCTACCTATCTTTGTCCCTGCCTTTCTTTTAGATCAATCAAGTTTTTTTTTTTTTTCTTCTTAGAGTTCCACTATCTTTTCTCTTTTGGCTTTTTAGCTATACCTCTTTGTTTTATTTTTTAGTCATTGTTCTTGCAGAAATATTCCAACCACATATGTAATTTTAAGTTTTCTAGTAGGCACATTATCATAGTAAACAAAAATTAATTTTAATAATGTATTTTAAAACCTAGAATATCTAAAATATCTCAACATGTAATAAATATAAAAGAATCATTGGGCCGGGCGTGGCAGCTCACGCCTGTAATCCCAGCCCTTTGGGAGGCCAAGGCAAGTGGATCACAAAGTCAGGAGATCGAGACCATCTTGGCCAATGTGGTGACACATGCCTGTAATCCCAGCTACCTGGGAGGTTGAGGCAGGAGAATCGCTTGAACCAAGGAGTTGGAGGTTGCAGTGAGCCGAAATCACGCCACTGCACTCTAGCCTGGTGACAGAGCGAGACTCCATCTCAAAAAAAAAAAAAAAGAATAATTAATAAGTTTGGGCATGGTGGCTCACGCCTGTAATCCCAGCACTTTGGGAGGCTGAGGTGGGCAGATCACTTGAGACTAGGAGTTCAAGACCAGCCTGGCCAACATGGTGAAGCCTGTCTCTACTAAAAATACAAAAATTAGCTGGGTGTGGTGGTGGGCATCTATAATCTCAGCTACTCGGGAGGCTGAGGCAGGAGAATCGCTCGAACGGAAGGTGGAGGTTGCCGTGAGCTGAGGTCACGCTGCTCCACTCCAGCCTGGGGACACAGTGAGAGACTCCATCTCAAAAAAAAACAAACGAAAAAACCAAAAGAATCATTAATGAGATATTTTGCAATCTCTTTTTCATACTTAGTCTTCCAAATTTGGTATGTAGTTTACCTCCAGTACATTTTGGTTAGTACTAGCCAGACTGCAAGTACTAGCTAGCCACATATCTAGTGGCTACCATATTGGACAGTGCAGCCCTAAGGATTACTATATGAATCCTAAACTTATAAGATTGTCTTCATCTCACCTGTCACTTAGGGCCTCATTATAACTCACCTTGGAGTAGTGTAATAGAAAAAGATGATAATAGTATCCTGGAAGCTTTTGAAGGTGTTTAGATAATGATTTGGAAGCAAAAATTAAAGTTGTTGAGGATCTGCTAAATTTATTATTTCTTTATTATAAAAACATTGCCACTTAAAATTGTTTTTTCAGAAATGTTTTTGATCTTTTCTTCTAGACAAACTTGGCCCTACAGTGTTTGCTCCTGTTAAGATGGATCTTGTTGGAAATATTAAGGTGAGCATACTGGTTTGTCTCTGTGGAAACTTTTAAATAAAGGAAAATGTTGTCAACATTTTTGTGCTTGGCAAGATTAAATCAAAAAGTGGAAAATGTATCACTGTTCTTTAAGAGAGCAAGCATCTTTCTTCTCACATTGTGAATGCTCAGTAAGGGAATTACTAAGCCTTTATTATATGCTAGAGTTAAGCTTTATGGGGAGTAGAAGATTCATTTTTAAAATGAAACCAGGACTGCCTTTTCATGTGCACTGTGTGGCTCAGTAGGGTTTCACTCTAATGTCCACACTGATTCTGTGCTTTTTTAAGTTGAAATGATGACAAGTTATATTTTTCTAAAAGCTAGGTTATATAGTGAAAATAGCTGTCAGTGGCCTGGGACTCAAAAGGCCCATTTCCAGTGGTAGTTGTGGGACCATCAACAACTCACCAAATTTCTCTTGAGTCTCTTTCTTCCAGGTAAAATAAGGGATGGGTCCCCTTTTAAATGTAGATTAAATGTTACCTTCTTGAGGATACAGTACCTAATAAAAATCTGTCTTTTTTGTCATTGGAGACTAGTCTTTGAGGAAGCACTATTAGGAATTCCTGTAGATATGCCTTTCTTTATTGTATTTAGGTGGAATAGTTGCAAGTAGTCTTATTAGAACAAATGATTGTTGAGTTTTATACTCAGAGTGAAAAGTATCTGCCAAAGACAGCCATGAGAGAGGTTCTGAGGCAGAAAAAAGAACTTAAAGAACAAAACTTTAAACCCTGAGACTATTTAATTCCAGTTTAAGCTACATAGAATTCTCCAAAAAGAATATTATCATGAAAACATAAGGAAGAAGGTAATAGAAGCTTAATTTGTTTTCTTAGAGGCCTGCTTGCCAAACTTACAAGTCTCAATACTATACTGAGTTGCTTGATAACTTCGGCATTTTAAACTTAGGTTGTTTCCCTGCTTTCCCTGCAGAAAGTAAATCAGAAATACATAACCAACAAAGAAGAGTTTACCACTCTCCAGAAGATAGTGCTGCACGAAGTAGAGGCGGATGTAGCCCAGGTTAGGAACTCGGCGACTGAAGCCCTCTTGTGGCTGAAGAGGTGAGGCAGTTGGGGTGGGACAGCAGTTAAAATCTAGCTCAAAAAAAATTACCAGCAAAAAAAATTGTTGCACAAAGGAGACTGCTTCTGAGTGAAGGATCTAGTTGAATTGTGTAGCCTTTTCTAGAAGGCCTAATGAATAATACCACTTTTTTTTGCCTCCCTTTTGATGGTGATAAATATTGTTAATAAGTATATAAGATAGGAATCTTAAAGGCATTAAAGTCAACTGGCTTCTCTTTAAATCAATAGCTCTCCAACTTCAGTGGCATCAGAATCATCTGGAGGACTTGTTAAAAACACTAGACTCAGAACCAGTTTCTGATTGAGTAATTTGGATGGGGCCCCAGAATTTGCATTTCTAGCAAATTCCCAGGTAATGCTAAAGCCACTAGTCCTGGGACACATTTTGAAAACCACTTCTTTAGGTATATCAGATGAGATGAAGGATGGGCTCCAGAGCAAGCTAAAGGGAAGTGAAGGGAAGAGGTTCAGGAAGGAATGCCATATGATTTGACCTATTCACTGCTGTGCCTGAGATGTTACTGAAATGGAAGCTGATGTCTGCCGTTTCTTTGTACTCATTCAACATAAGGGAACTTTGAAAGTAATATTTCTTCATTTATTTTGTTTTAGAGGTCTCAAATTTTTGAAGGGATTTTTGACAGAAGTGAAAAATGGGGAAAAGGATATCCAGACAGCCCTGAGTAAGTGTTCTTTATGTTTTTGTCAGATGAATCAATAGAATGTGGAATGGAGACCCCTAGAGGAGGATACAGGGTATATAGGGGATATTTCTGCTTTTCAGGATTTCATTTTGTTTCTTTTCTTATTTCGTTATTATTCATTGCTTCCTATATGCTTTGTTTTAAAAGTACCTATGAGACAATGACCTGGTAATCTAGATGTAACTTACTAAAAATCAGTATATTTTAAAGAAGTGCTGAATGGAAAGCCATCTCTTAAATATAATAGGAAGACCTAATATTATCAAGAAGTTAGTTTTCCTAAATTTTCAGATATATTATAGTCCTTGAAAATCATACATATCCAAAGAAAAGCTTGAAGTCCATAACAGCAAATTGGCGTGGGGGAATCCCAGGGATATGTCCTGGAGTAGGATTAAAGGTTTTCATCATCCTGTACTCCTCAAATATATAATGCTCTGTGCATCCCAGTTTCTAGTCGTGGAGCCAAAATGGGATGAAGGGCTTGATCAAAGGAGATCATCTTATATCTCCAGCACCTTAAGGTAGTGACTGCAACATTGTAGGTGCTTAATAAACATTGGACAGGTAGGTAGATGGATGGATGTGGATAGAGCCATTTATCAGACCAGTTTTGGAAAATGTTGAGATTTGGAAGCATCCTTACAGTGCTTCCAATGGAGTGGCTGAACTCTCACCATTGATCTGTAGGAAATTCTTCTAGCATGGGCCGTGAGGCATGTGTGGAGAAAAAAATGAACTGTGACAGAAACTAATTAGATGCTTCTGGTTTGAGAGGGAGCTAGTGTTCTCTGTGGCTTTTTTTCAGTGTCATAGTTGGGTTCTACTTCCTTCTGTTAGTTCTCTCTCTGGGCCATGAGTCCTCAAGAATTGTGCCCTCACATGATTTCCCGAGTCTGCCCCATCTAGCAACTGCTGATCTGCCGTAAAAATGAGAGCTGACATTTTGATAGCACTTTGTGAAGAATTTAGACTTCATAAACTTAATCCTCATTTCTATCCATTTTTACAGGTTAGGGAACTGTAAGATTAAAATATTGCTTAAGACCAACATAGGGTCTGAAGCAAAGTGGCTTTGAGGCCCCTGCTTTGAAGGTCCACATTTCTCCTACAGAGGGTCTTCTCCACCATCCCTGGGCCACCTGCATTTTTACATTCCCCATACATCCCTGAATTTCAGAATGGTCTCAGTTATATTCTCCCCTCTGTGTCCTGATTTCAAGTACTAAAAGTGTATTCAGCATGTCTACTCATGCCCCCTAGCCAGTGTCTGTCAAGCTTTATGGCTTGTGGAGTGATTAGGATCAGGAGCTCTGGAGTGGCTCTCTGGATTCTGCCACTCATTAGTGCTCTGCCTTTAGGCGAGTTATTTAACGTCTCTGATCCTCACTTTCCTCATCTATAAAATGGGAATGGTGATATTATTTCCCTAATAAGTTGGTTGTAAATATTAAGTAGGTGTATGTGCATGTGAAAAAATTACAGAAGTATTTGGTACACAAAACAGTATGGCCGGGTGTGGTGGCTTCTGCCTGTAATCCTACTACTTTGGAAGCCTGAGGCAGGAGGATCACTTGAGTTCAGGAGTTTGAGACCAGCCTGGGCAACATGGCAAAACTCCATCTCTCCAAAAATAATACAGAAATTAACTGAGTATGGTGTTGCGTGCCTGTAGTCCCAGCTACTTAGGGGACTGAGGTGGGAACATTGCTTGAGCCCAGGAGGTCAAGGCTGCAGTGAGTTGTGGTCGTGCCACTGTACTCCAGTCTGGGCGATCAAGTGAGACCAGACTCTGTCTAAAAAAAAACAAACACTGCTCAGTTGTCAAGATTAGCATCTATTGTTGTGATAATGATGTTTTGTCATCATTATCATAATCATGATACATGAAGTTAATAACCTGCCAGAAAATAAGACTTACTTGTCCCAAATCAGTAATGGAAAGTTTACAAAGCTTAGGTGCCAAGCCAGAAACTTCTCCTCAAACTGACTTATTAGTATGGAATTTTCATGCCAGCAGAAAGACTTCTCCACCTGTTGGAAATGCAGAAGATACAGGGTTCAGCACTGTGTGCCCAGTGGACTCCGCATGTCTTATGCTGCTATTACTTTGTTAGGGCTGTGTATGGAAGGGGAGTAGGACAATGTTGATCCCATTTAGCCTACTGCAGGAGCTGGGGTGGAACAGAACCCATCTGCTTATGGGCTTTGACCGCCCGCTAGAGATAGAAAGGAAACTGAGGATATACCATTTCTGTCCAGTCCCAACCCTGATTCTGCCCACTTTTCTCTCTCCTTTTCTCCTCAAGGTTTCTCATCAAACCTTGTACTTGATTTGGAGACTGGGCCCAGGGGATGTGTTGACTTTGTGAAGAAAGAGGAGACTTTGAAGGGCAAATGCTGCTTTGTGACTGCAATAATCACAGCCAGTCTCAGCTTTTTCTTCCCTCTCTTCTCCTTCGGCACAATTTTTGATGGAAAAGAGAAGGGAGGCTGTAAATTTGACATTTTCATCCTGATGTTCAGGCTTATTTCAAAGAAGGTGTTTATGATTTAAATCCTATCTTTGATTGTGGAAATCCCTAGATTCTTGCTGCTGCTCAGTGTGAGGAGATAAAGTTCCACTATTAAACCCACCCTTCCTCCAAAGTTCCCCTATTAAACCCACCCTCCCTCCCCCACAGACACAGACACAACAAGCTCTGTGTAAACGGTTTTTTGAGCAATGTTTACACAATAGTCATTCAGAACCTGTAGGTTCCTTGATGCATATTTCTTCTGGGATAATGGTTCCTTTTTCTCATTTTGAAGTCCCAGCCTTTATAAGTAGAACTGATACCTTGTTTGAAATGAGGGAGGGTGAATAAGTAGGTAAAAGAGTGTGCAATTTATATGCCATTTATAGGCAAGTTTGTTGACTTTTTTAAATTCTAAAGTTGAATTTAAAAACAGCTATCACTTATAATAGAGCACCCAGTGTAACTACTACACTAAGTTCTTGATATTTTATTTAATCTTCCAAATACTCTCCAGTGAATAAACTGAGGTTTAAAGAGGATAAATACTTTCCCTAGGGTCTCAAAATCTCCATCAGTGGTTCTCAGGCTGGTCCGAGGTCAGCAGCATCTTTATCACCTGAGAACTCATTAGAAATGCAAACTATCCAGTTCCACCCCAGACCTGCTGAATCAGACACTCTGATGCTGGGGCCTGGCAGTCCATGGTTTAACAAGTCATTCGGGTGATTCTAATCAATGCTAAAGTTTGAGACCTAGTCATCTAGACTTGGGTCTTTGAGGTTCACCTGTCACTTGTCTACATCTTGATCATTTTGAGATTTTGACAGCATCTAAGAGATTTTTAATAAGCAGAAATAAAACCGCCGAAATTAGTTATAGCATCAGTTGATTTTGCCTCCTTTTCATCATAATTAGACAGCTTTCCAATAAAAATACTGCTTAAGAAAGGTTTGAGGTGAATGTTCATGAAACTTGTGTGGTCTTAGTGGCCTTGGAAATAGGACATTTATATGTAAAAGTCCTAAATAACATATAGTAGAAGTCATGACTCAGTTACCTTTCTGGAAAATGCATCTCTAGTTATTGCATTGCTGCAACTCTGTGATCTGGAATACTTCCAGCATCTGAAACAGGCCTTAGACTTTCCACTGCCCCTTTTTGCAGTTGAGCCATCACTTGGCTTCCCCATAATGATGATCAGAGTGGAACATTTTGGGTGGTTTCATGCTAAGAGCTGCTCTGTTCCCTTAGTGTCCTCTAACATTCTATAGAGGTCATTTTCAGGAGGGAGTTGGGTTCACAAGGCAGATATGTTTAATGATCTGCCTTAGAGCTGAGTCCCCCTCTCCATTGCATATTCCACATCAAAAAGAGGTTTTGGAAAGCATCCTTGCAAGTGGAAGGAAGGAAAGTTGCTCTGGCATTTCATGCACCATTGTATTAAATGTTATATGCTCTGTGCTCAGTGGGATAACATATTGCCACATACCTCACTTCAGAATGATCCCATAAATGTCAGTAAAAATTAACACAACCAAGATCCTTTTCTGGCATAGAATAGAAAAGATTTTAAAAGGATGCTCAATCACGTATTTAATATGAAAGGCTTTCATAGACAAGGAGAGATAAGTGAGAGAGATAAAGTCAGAACTCATAATCAGATATTTGACATCAAATCATAACTTGGCCATTCTGAAAATACCATGGAACGTGAATTGTTATACTCTTTCCAGAGCCATTTGCAGCATATGCCTCCGCTGACAGGACTGGCTGGCAGCACAAGCGTTAGTCTTAACAGTGCCTGAAGTTAACAAAGGGCATCTCTGGGTACTTGTTTTATCTCTTTGCACTTGTTATTGTCCATACAACTCAGTTTACCTTAAGCTTAGTCACTATGAAGAATTCAGAGGTTACTTTCCTAGTAGCTCTGTTTTTAAAAATACATGCCCAAGTGCTGTAATCCCAGCGCTTTGAGAGGCCAAGGGAGGCAGATCACTTGAGCTCACGAGTTTGAGACCAGCCTGGGGAACATGGCAAAGCCCCATCTCCTCAAAACATACAAAAATTAGCCATGTGTGGTGGCACAAGCCTGTAGTTCTAGCTACTTGGGGGCCTGAGGTGGGAGGATCACTTGTGCCAGGGACGTTGAAGCTGCAGTGAGCCATGTTTGCACCATTGCACTCCAGCCTGGGTGACAAACCAAGATTCTGTCTCAGAAAAGAAAATTATAAATAATTCAGGCATTTAACAAATATCTACCACTTGACCTAATAGAAAAAATAGTTCAATACAGTTAAGTACCTACATGTCACCCCTTAATCCTGTGACTCCCATCATTTTCCAGAGATCATCATCCTGAATTTGCTGTTGTTCATTATGTAATACATGTTTTTATACTTTTACTGTATATTTATGTGTCCATAAGCAGCGTCTAGTATTGTACTACATGTTTTAAACTTGTATATGTGGTATCATATTGTATACATTCTTCCTTCTTCACTCAGTGTTTTCAGATTTTAGCCACTGTTGACGCTTGTAGTCTTGGCTCATTCCTTTTCCTTGCTGTTTAGCATTTCATTGTATGAATAGACCACGGTTTAGAAAAACTAATATACTGTTAATGGACACAGTTGATTACAGATTTTCACTGTTAAAAGCAATTATACAATGTACATGTTCCTTTCACACATGTTCTCTATCACATGGAAAATTATGTCCAGAGAGCACACCAGAAAAAGGAGGAGGCTTCTCATAGCTAAGAGGGACTGGCCCAGGGGCTTTGGCTGTCTACAGACTGGTAATTCATGGGGCCTTAACTGCTTGAGAAGCTGTGCTGCCAGAACAGTGGTTCTCAAACTCTAGCCTGTATTAACCTCACCTGGAAGGCTCCTTGAAACACAGATTGCTCTGTAGGTCTGATGTGAGGCTGAGACTTTGCATTTCTAACAAGTTCCCAGGTGATGCCGAGGCTGCTGGTTTGGAGACTGCACTGGAAACTGCTGCTGTAGTACATAATACAATTGGAATGGCTGAACCACATGACTGGATATTGCCAAATTGCTCTCCAAAGTCTATAATTACCAGCAGAGTAGTGAGAGTTCCCAATACTCCACATTCTTTTTAGCACTTGTCATTGTCAGCCTTTTAAATTTGTGCCTGATGGCTGTAAAATGATAGAATATTGCCAAAGTTTTTGTTCTTAGATAACAAGTAAGGTTGAGCAGCTTTTCCTGTCTTCATTGGCAATTTGATTTCCTTCTGGTGAGTTGCCTGTTCATGTACTTTGACCACCTTTCTCTTAGGTTTCCTTTATCGACTCCTGGGAGTTCTTTTTATTTCCTGGATATTAATCTTTTTCAGTTATGGGCTAAAATGTCTAATCTTCTTCAGTTATGGGTTAAAATGTGTTCTATCAGTCTGTGGCTTACCTTTGCTCTTTATTTATGGTGTCTTTTGGTATACAGAAGTTTCAGTTTTTATGTAATCAAACATGTCATTCTTTCTTTATGGCTTGCATTTTTTATATCTTGTTTAAGAAATCCCTTTTTCCCTTGAGGTCACAAAGATGTTCTCTGACATTTTCTTCTCAAAGTTTTGTAGGTTTGCTTTCATATTTATGTCTTTAATCTTCTTGGAATTTATTTTTGTGAATGGTGTAAGGTGGGGATATAATTTTATTATTTCCAATCAGAAAGCCAGTTGTCTTAGCAGCATTCATTGGATCACCTGTTCTTTTCCCCACTTGTGTGTAATACCAACTTTGAGAGAGAAAGAGAGAAAGAAAGAGAGAGAGATCTGTTCTAGACTCCATATTCTGGTCCATTGTTCTTTCGCCCACCTGTGCTTTAAAAAGACATGAGTTATCGGATGAAGATTCTTACTTTTCTGAGTTACTGGACCGTTCTCTCTAGAAGTCATAGGACCTTAGGGCAAGCACACTTCCCCAGTGCCTATCTGTTTCCCACCAGCCTCCTGCCAAACTTGACTACCTGCTTTCAAATCTCCTAGTTCCTAATTCTTGCCTCAGAAATGTCTAGTCAAGCACATTTGCAGAGCTATGATTGTCATTTCCTCAGCCTGGTTAGTAATTCCGTCCTTTTTGGCTTTGGTTATCTACTTTCCAGGCTTTCTCTTAAGACTTAGATTGACATTTCTCTTGTCTTCTCTACAAGCCAAATAACTTTACCAATTATAGGTTTACAGTAGAAAAACACTTTCCTATACAAAGTTCCTGGACAGAATGGTTGTCCACCAACAGTAATGGAAGGGTTGTTCTCTTAGTTACTATAAAAGCTTTAGGCATAATCTCTAAATACCTGATAGCAAGTTTCTGAGTTACTAATAGTAAATGAATGAGAACTGTGCTGTTTCCATAACCAGAATAAGGTGCTAATTCTTTCAGAAGAACGATTGGAAAAGGCATATTTTTCATTTTTATTACATTGTTTACAGAGTAAATACTAGTTTTTTGACAGAATGTTGTGATGCAACAAGAGTGTCCCCAGGTCTCATTGCTTTTAACTTTGTGACCTTGGGCAAGTCACTACCTTTCTGGGTCTTCCATGGCTTCATTTCTAAAAGGAAAAGAATTAGGCAAGGTGATTGTCAAGACTTCCTACTCAGAAATTTTGACTCAGTCTTTGGGGAACTGACACATCTCAAAGAACTGGGAGAAGGGTATCATTTATGTCTTTCAGAGGCCAAAAATACTCCCAGATTATAGAACATGCATGATGATAATGAATGGGTATTACAGTGAAGATTAATGTATTTCATTATCTAGTCTTCTCTAGGTAACCAAAATAGGTCAGGCTTAGACTTCATCTTATTTTAATGCAGCCAGTCTCACATGGCAGGGATATTTGCAGCCTAGAAGTCAGCTAAGGACTTTGGAAAGTCTTTTTTTTTTTTTTAATGACTTTTATTTCATTTGTTGGTTTTAAATTGCAGCAGTGATCTCAGTCAAGACCCAGCCCAAATTCTTTTGACACACCTTCTCCCATTAGATCATCTGGCCCACATTTTGCCAGGTGGAACTCTCCTCTGGCAAGGTATAAGCATAACAAGGAACAGCTGCTTTGTCTACTAGGGCCAATGGGAAGACAGATGTGCTGCTGTACAAACACTCTCCCATCCTTAAGCCAGGCTCCCCATGCTGTTTGGACTCACAGCACCTTTGTCTTCCTTGTCTTTTTGTTGTCTTTTAGAAGAGGGCATGGGAAAGAGTTTCTAGGCTTTTTTGAATAGTTAACTTGAATGGCAATGTATAGGAAAAGTATAAGGTCTCTGAGGTTGGCATAACACCGAATCCAGAGTTTTTTTTTTTGAGACAGAGTCTCTCTCTCTCTCTGTCGCCCTGGCTGCTGGACTGCAGTGGCACGACCTTGGCTCACTGCAACCTCCGCCTCCCAGGTTCAAGCAGTTCTCTGCCTCAGTCTCCCGAGTAGCTGGGATTACAGTTACCCACCACCACACCTGGCTAATTTTTGTATTTTTAGTAGAGACGGGGCTTCACCATCTTGTCCAGGCTGGTCTTGAACTCCTGACCTTGTGATCCACCTGCCTCAGCCTCCCAAAGTGCTGGGATTATAGGCGTGAGCCACCATGCCTGGCCCAGAGCTCTTTTAAACAAGCAATCTGTCCAGCCAGGTGGGCCTTGGAGCTGGAGGGTCAGGCACCAGTACAGCTGTTATTTGCTACAGACTGTAAAGAAGTGTGAATTTCAACTTGTTACTTCCCTACCACAATTCTGAATCAGAATGATCATGACTTCGCTAACAGAAGAAGGTAATATTCTCTGTACAGGGGAAAAAAACTAAGAGAATATTTTTCCAGAATGCCCACTGTGGTTATCTCTGGGAGAAAGGATTATAGGTTTCTTTAGCTCTCTCCTTTTAAAGTATTTTCCTTATTTTCAACAACGGACATCAATCGTGAAACCCCAAAAAAGCAATAAATGTTATATTTTTCAAAACTTCCACTATGCCTCAGGTGGAAGATCATAATTTTTGACATGATGGATAAAGGTCCTCACAATTTGGCCCAACCCAGTTTGCAAGCGTTGGTGTTCTTCAGATCCAATGAATTTTGCTCACCATCGCCCAGCATGCCATGACCTCTCACAACGCAGTGATGCTCGCTCTGTCTGCAGCACCATCTACCACTCTGCTCTCTACCCTATCCAGCCTTCAGGATTCCTTCTGAGAATTTTTTGTGTCCACACGCCTCCCCACCAGCCCAGGCTGAATTAGTTTCTCCATTCTTACTGTTCCTGTAGCACTGCATACAGATATGTACTCTAGCAGTTACTGACTTACACAATAAAGATTGTTACACGACTGGCTCTTCTATAAACCATCAACTTCTTGAGGACAGGGAATTGACTGAATTTAAATCACCTAAAGATACTACTGTGTGGTAGACTTGCCCTGAATTCTTGTTGAATAGAGCAGGTGTTCATGGTAGATATCCACCAGCAGATTTTAATGGTATTTCTTTATTTCTAATGGCATTTGATGCCCTGCCTGGAATACCAACACAAGAAAGAGGATTCGCAGTATCTTACCTTGGTAACTTACCTCAGGATGTTTCCCGTGGACCTGTACACTCTTGCCAGCCCAGATGGCTGCTCAAATGGTTGAAAATTTGGTTGTCTTGCTGGTTTTTATCAGAGGCTGTACCTAGTATTCTCTGCCCATCGGTACTATACACTTTGTGAATCAGCAACCCCTTTCTTCACATTTCTCAGGATATCCTCACTAAGGTCTTGTATACCATCTGAAATTTCCTTGATGCCATATGTCTTCTTACAGAGAATCACCTATGTTTTGTTTGGTTTACATTGAAGACATATATCTTTGACCATGCCCTAGTTTACTCAGACTGTTCTCCTAAGAAAAAAGTTGAATTTAATTTTGGGTTCTCCTTTAGGCTCTAAGAGTCTTCTTCATACTTGAATGTATTAATTATCACTTATTGCTTCTACTTTACCATTAACACACTGGATAATGGCATTCCAACATATCCTAAGCTTTAGAGAGCCAAAGGAATCTGTTGTTATATTTCACATGTACAGTCTTTTATATAAAATATATTGCAATATGTATTATGTATTTTATGTAACATAATTGCATTTTGTGCAGATTTGAATATGTAAAATTGAAATGGTAGGATATACTAAAAGTATTAATAAAGCCTCCAATTTTTAAAGTAAAGTTGACTAGAATGACATAATTTCAAAACTGGAAGGCTTGAGTCAATTGTAAACTGTGTTGAAGCTGCAGCCACATGGCAGTGCCATTTTGGCCAGTAAAATGCAAATAAATACCTGACTTCCCTTGACAATGTCCTGTGAACCACATTGCTTTTCACTGCATAGGAACTTGTACTTGTGGTTTTAGTGTCTCTTTATCTGTTATTTTAACATCTTCTCTTGTTAGAATTGAAAATATTTTTGTAGCCTTAGAATGTCATACTAAGCATTCATGAAATGGTGGTAGTACTTGTGCTGAAACTAGCACATGAAAATAAATAACGCTTGGAATAGAATTTAGATACGGAGAAACATGAAGAAGGTCAAATAGCCCCCATGGTACACTGTGCTGTTAATTTAGAAATGAGTGCTCTGTTGCTACTGGAGATGATGCTTAGGAAATAAAGTGGAACATTGAAATAAAAATGCATCATGGTGATGTAGATCTGTGCTTCCTGAGAATGCATTTAATCCTGTGGAGAAATCAGTTTTGAATTTTGCATATATTGAATTATTCAAATTTCAGGAACACATCCTTTGCATAAAATGCATCCATCTGGTTCTTGGGATTTTTTTCATAATTAAAATTATGATATGACAGTTTCAAAATCTCCTTTTAAAATACATTGGGACAAAAATTATAGATTAAAGTATGAAACATGAATGACTTTTATTAATATAGTTCTCACCAATTACTTTAGCTTAATAACTTCAAGCCATTCTTTCCATAAATATTTTTGAAGGTTTCTAGCTCTAATACTGTATATCCAGGGTCATAGGGTCATTTAGGACAAACATTTGGTATCTCAGAATAGAATGTTAAAATTGGAAAGAACCTTAGAGATCATTTTACAAAGGAGGAAACAGATGGTTAGAGAGGGCAGCTAAGGGACTGGCTCAGGGTCACAAAACATTTCAAAGTATTTCTAATTGTATTGTCTCAATTTTTCAATATCCTTTCCTCCTTCTTTGTTTCTTCATATGTATTGACCTTTTCCCACCACGATAATAAGCTGAAGTTCAGATATATTGATGGACCCAGAGTAAGAGTGGAAGTATCTGCATTTCTTTAAAAAAAAATTTTTTTTTGAGATTTTTTTCCTGCTTTACATTTTTGGGGTCCAAAATCTTGTAATTAGATTTTTTTCATAATTTCCAAATACCAATAGTATTGTGCTACTATGCATTATACAAATATGGCCAAGCACGGTGGCGCACACTTGTAGTCCCAGTGCTTTGGGAGGGCAAGGGGGGAGGATCGCCTTAGCCCAGGAGTTCCAGAACAGCCTGGGCAACATTGCGAGACCTCGTCTCTACAAAAAATTAAAAATCAGTAAGCTGGGCGTGGTCATCCACACCTGTAGTCCTAGCTACTCGAGGAGCTGAGGCAGGAGGATCACTTGAGCACAGGAGTTCAAGGCTGCAACTATTATCACACCACTGCACTCGAGCCTAGGTGACAAAGCAAGACCCTGTCTCTTTAAAAACAAACAAGCAAACAAAAAAGTACATTATACAAATAGCACATCAAATTCTGATGAGAGTGTTCCTCATGGAGTTTTTCTTCTTTTCAAGATAACGCATATGGTAAAACATTGCGGCAACACCATGGCTGGGTAGTTCGAGGGGTTTTTGCGGTAAGTGATCCTTCTTATCTCCTATTATTAACTGTAGTGGGTGTGCCAGTGGCTAGGGCTAGAAATCTCTTCTTATCCAGTTATTTATCTAGTTACGATTGTCAGAAATAAGGTTGTGTGTGTGTGTCTGTGTGCGTGTGTGTGTGTATGTGTGTATAGTGTTTTTGTTTGCTTTGTTTTTGAGGATAAGAACAAAATGTTATTTATTTCATTTACATTTATAGGCCTTTGGTGTGTGGAAATGTCAGCAGTAAAAAGTATCTAGAATAGCAAAGACTGTTAAAGAAATATGAATAAAAGAGTTGATGCTTTACCCTAGCCAATTCTAATTACTCTAGCCAGTTCCAATGACCTTGTGAAGATTTGCCTCATAAGTGGTTGCCTTTCTGATAAGGTAGTAAAAAGCTTAAGTATCCTAGCAGAAGTAGGTAGGAAGCAGTGACCCTAAATACTTATCATTGAAGGGAAATTATGCATTCAGGTGATGTAGTCAACCTAATAGCTCCCTCTGCTGCTCATTGTATTCATTCCTTTTAATTCTTAGGTCTTAGTTGATTTTTTTTTCCCCTAATTGAATTTTGTCTTTGAATATTAACTGTATTGGGTGTGCCAGTGGCTAGGGCTAGAAATCTCTTCTTAGCCAGTTATTTTCATCGTGAAGGTGTTTTGTATTCATATGTTTTGGCTCTGATTACCCACCACCCTCTTCTTCCCAGCATGTTTAACTAGGAAGAACACAAACCTGAGACTCCTAGTCTCCTGGGGAGGTCACTTATCCTGCTTTATAAAATAGCAGGAGTAGATGGCTCCTTTACGTCAGCAATACACTCTGTGATTCTTCCCATCCAGGAGAAGGTCAGTCTTAGTCAAACTGGTCATGAAAAGGCAGTCTCATGCAGTTGTATGTCAGGAAACCTCATAGAAGGTACTCACATTCTTTGGAAGGTTGGGGAATAAAGTAGCCTTGTAGATGGTATCTTTTACGGATGTAAAGGATGCATCATTTGCCTAAAGAAAGAACTGTTTGGGTCATGCTTTATTAGGGAGGCCAGTAAAGTGGGAAGAATGTACAGCACAAGAAATCAGATTGTAGTGAAAATGAAATATTTTTTGAAAGCATGGAGATTAAAGCTCCATATCCCATTCACTGTTCACTGGGATAGGTGCTGGACCAAATGAAGCTACAGACTGCTCACCCTTACCTTCAATACACCTTGAATAATCATAATTGCTTCCATGTAGCTATTGGCACTTGTTGTGTACCAGGCACTCTAACAGGTACTTTCATATTCTTTATCTTCATTAATTCTCAGGATTAACTCCCACTATTTTATACTTTCAGAACAATTAATTCCAGTCCCCACGTACTAGAGTGAGGCTATGTCAGAGCCTAGGTCTAAACTCAGATCTGTTATCTCCAAGGTGCTAGTGCTCACTTCCATTAGAGCTCTCTGCAGTGAAGACAGTCACTGAGAGGCCTCTACTGAGTTCTTAGGCAATGGATGCTCACTGTGTACATTGATCTCCCTGAGTGAATATTGTGATTGCTAGCTTGTGCCTGACACCTGAGTTGCCCCAAAACAAGTGTGGGGGGAAGGGTTCAGTATAGAAGGCAAAATTTAATCCTGAAATATTGAAGATCCCAGAGATATTGTCAATAAGAATGCAGCTATAGTAGAAAACTTACCAGCATAAATCTTTTTTCCCTTTATCCTATACTTTAATGGATGCAAAGCATAAGTCTTTAAGAGGACTTTATAACTTTATTATGCTAATTTAGACTCATAAAAAATTTTAGAAATCATGGTAGAAAGGGAAGAAATTAAAACTGTCCATATTTTCCTTTTTTAACATTTTTGTGTTTTACCGTCTTAGCTTCTTAATTTACATATTCTTTTAAATATTGACCTATTTTATATACTTAAATATAATATAGATGTTTATATATACATGCATATAGTATATGTGTATAATTATCTTTATTTTGTATACTTACTCTGTATATGTATATACATTTTTTCTACCTTTAGCTTGTATAATTTTATATCCCCCCCAACTGAATAGAATCTATCATTATCATTTTTAAATGCCATAAAAGAGTCTTTGAAAAAAACACTATTTTTAGTGACTGTATAATATTTTCCCTAGTATGGAGATATCATAATTTATTTGCTCAGTCCTCTGTGTGAGAGACTTAAGCTGCTTCTAAGTTTAGAATAAAACAGGTTAGAAATAAAACAGCATCTGTTTATATGCATTTTTGAATAAAATTCTTATTGCCTCAAAATAAATTCCTAGTAGAACTGCTGTGTCGAATACTAAGAACTACAACCACAGTTTACAGTTTCGAGCACTTAACATGCACTAGATATTGTTTTAAGTGCTTGACATACATAAATTTCTAAGTCTCATAACCCTGAGATATATTCCATTATTTTCCCTGCTTGTAGACAGAGAAACCTGAGACACAAAGTGATGAGGTAATATACCCAAGGTTGTAGAGTAAAAACATCTTGAAGGCTTTAAATATTATTGCCAATAAAGGTGCCGGTTTTTAAGAAAATAGATTATGTGATGCATTTGGCAACAGCCTTATCAGTAGAGGAGTCTGTAGCTAGATTGGCCCTTTCACCCTCTCTATTACTCTCCAAGTCATGCCTACTTCGGAAGGTTTATAAGTTTTCTAACATGGTAACTTGCAGAGCCAAATTCATGTTAACTAATCTCAGTTGCTGCGGGAAACATTGTTTACATCCAAGGAATTTGACTTATCAGCCAAATAGTGACTTTTTAATCTTTGAATTATCTACTGAGCTGATAGCCATTTCAGGCAAGGTGGCTGCCTCCATCTTGGTCACTAACTAGCCTTCATTTGACCTTTTTGGTTTCATCTTCAATCAGACTGGACAGTTGAACTCTATTACTGGTTCTCCCCTTTTTTTTCTAGAGTGCTGATGGCTGAGTGTAGAATTCTAGGTTAATAAACATTTTCCCTCCAAATTTTGAAGACATTCTTCTATAGTCCTCCAGCTTCCACTATTACTATTGTAAAATCCTATTCTGTTATATATAATCTGTTCCTTGTCCCTTTCGAGATGTTTTAGATTGTTTACTTTATCCCCACATTCTGAAATTTCATGATGCTCCCTTTTGGTCTTTATCACTCATTATGCTGAGCACTTGGTTAGGTCTTTAAATCTGAAGACTCCTATCCTCCAGTTCTGGGAGATTTTCTTTTATGTTTTTGGATAACTGCCTTCTCTTCATTTTCAGTTTTCCTACTCCCTTGTACTTTTACCATTATCTACGTATTTATCATGTGCCAGGCAGTGGGCTAAATACTTCCTACAGATCCCATTAATCCTTAAAATAAGGAAAGTGGTATTAGTCTTCTTCTGTAAATAAGGAAACTGAGATTCTAGGAAGTTAAGCACTTTGCATAAATTCCTCAAACTAGTATGTGAAAGATCTGAGATTCAAGTCCAGGTCTGCTTCATCTAAGTCTGTGCTTTTTAGCCACTGCATGACAATGCCAGTCACTCTCTTACTGCAAAAATGGGGAGGGCTGATTCTCAAAGACTTTCAAAGTATAAGGAAGATCAGGAAAGCAACTGTGGAATGATAATTCAAGATTCTCCAAAAAGCCTCTGCTGAGATCTAGTGAACACCAGAAGACAGATTTTAGCAAGCTTACGGAATATTGGCCTGCAAAGGAAGAGAAGGATAAGATGCCTAGGAAATCTGTTAGGGAAGTGGCATAGTATGGTGGTGTGATTGAAAAACACAGAGATGATCCAAGTTCAGAGCCTAGCCCTGGCACTCATTAGCTGTATGACGTTTATATATAAAATAGAGATATAAACTGTACGGGGTTCTTATAAAGATCAACTAGAATAAACTATGTTAAAGCATCAGTGCACAAGCAAACAACAAATGTTAGCTCCCTTCCTTTCTAGAAAGCATTCAAGAGCACAAAGGAAATATTGTTATATGGGGGAAAAATAGAAGATATGCAAAGAAATATATAGAGATGAGATACGAGAATGAGATGCCCTGGAAGACGGGCCATGTGGGAATAAAGACCATGATGGCAATATGCATATAGATTCTGAAGATCTGAGGGGAATAGTCTGGATCACACTGTGGATCAGAAGGGAGCTTTTCTCAGACTCTCTCTCAGCATTCCCTGATGTGATAGCATTATTTATCCTTAAGGTGGCCCAAGTACACACTTGTTTCTTCTAGCCTTAAAGTTATTTGAATTGGTCCTTGAAACATAATTTTAGAGAAGCCACAAATTAGAAGGGTAGTCATATTTCTTTACTCTTGCTCTTCTCAGCTGTTTGTATGTGTGAACGTATGTGTGTGCATGTGCACATGCATAAAAATAAGTGTGTGAGAGACAGACTTGATGCAGATTCTCATGGGTTATTCTTTTGCAGTTAGCTTTAAGGGCAGCTCCATCCTATGAAGATTTTGTGGCCGCGTTAACCATAAAGGAAGGTGACCACCAGAAAGAAGCTTTCAGTATTGGAATGCAGAGGGACCTCAGCCTTTACCTCCCTGCCATGGAGAAGCAGCTGGCCATACTGGACACTTTATATGAGGTCCACGGGCTGGAATCCGATGAGGTGGTATGATGGCTGCTGGGCAGCACCTCCTAACTTCAGGGATTAAAGTGCTAAAGTGTTTTGTTGCCCTACTTAATTTCCAGCAACAGCCTCAACCCTCTCCACCCCTTCACTTTGGGGGATGGACAGGAGGAGGCAAAACCCAGTGCTTTTATAATTTTTAAAATGCGTATGTGTTTTGTTTAAAGATCAAGGTGCTATATATTTCAGTTCAGCAGGCCTACTGGAAACCAAATGATAAGCTGCTGTAGACTTGAACAGCAAGTTATAAGAGCAGATTTAACAAACAAATTTGCTGTTATTGTGTATTGTATTGTTTTTATATTTTAGTTCTAATGGGCCACCCAAACCCAAGCTGAAAATCAGCAAATCCCATATTAAGTACCATAATTCATACTCAGTATTTCAGCCAACTTAGACTAGACATTTGGAGGTAGTATAAGCTGCTTTGTTGAAGCTGTGTAGAGTTTGCTGTTCCTAGATGTTCTTCAGTGGACCCTCTTCATTGCAACTCTGTCAGTGATAAGGGCCTGTGTAGTAAGGATGTTCAGGGCATTCACCTGACAATGCAATTGTGGGAGGCGAAGAAGATGTGGACAGGAGTCCCATCCTTGCTGACAGGCATGAGACCGTTGCTCTGAGAAGATTAATGGTGTGCCCTAACCCCAAGTTGGAGGGGAGAATATGAGAGAGGCGGGACAGGTCATTTGAGATGACACCTCCCAATTGCCTGCCATTTACCAGCATGTTCCCCATGCATTATCTCAATTGGACATCACAAGGAATGATACTCAAAGGGATTATTACCCCACTTCAAAAGCAAGGTTTAGAAGTTGGGGGATCTGTTCACAGTCACATAGTTTCTAAGCAGAGGAGCCAGTTAATTTCCAACTGTGACCTGGACTGCCTCTGCACCATAGTCATATGGAGTGCTTGTTCAAACAGCAGATTCCCAGGCCTTATTTTGACCTAAAGAACCAGAGTCTAGGTGGTGGGAGATAGGAATCTGCATTTCGATGAACTTCACATGTGATTCTTCTGCACACAGTATTGAAAAGCAACTAGATTAAATTCTAGTTTACAAAATTACCAGTTTTCTTCAAGAACTAAATGATATGTCCTTTTTTTTTTCAAAAAGGAATAGGCCGCCATTTAAATAAAATAGCTAAATGGAGAGTGAGAAGTGGAGCAAGTTTACTCAGCAGCATTCTTAATTGAGCCAGCATTGACACCCAGCCAGTAGGCCTTTGCATTGCATTCAGGGGCCATGGCTCTGAACCTGCTTACCAATTAATCTCGGTTTAATCAGCAAAAATGCAGAGCAGGCAAAATGTAGCTGTTTATCAATCTCAGAAGCTTTGGGACAGCATCAGAGTTGAAAGGTGAGACTTAAGAAAACAGTTTCTTAAACTTCTTAAAACTTAAGAAACATTATTTCATAAAACAATGTTGAGTGGGCATTCTTCTGCACAGTGTGATGCTCCAACCCTGGCCCTAGTCTCAGTAGATCACGCTGCCTTTAGTGTGCATTGGAAAGAAGCCATGGGTACCTTCCTCATTAGAGGCTACTTCCTTCTAGTAACAGGAAGGGAAGTTCCAGCATAAGGTAGTTATCCAGGGTCAAAGGTCCTTTGAGGGGCTTGGTTGAGTTGAGCATCGTCTCTAGATGATGCTGCTCCTGCTGCAGATCTCTAGGATGGAGGGAATTCTCTCTTTAGTCAGAGAAGTTTATGTAGGGAGGGGTACTGGTTTTGCCTTTGTGTGTTTTTAAACAAATGAACATTTATTTAGCTCAGATTAATTAGGTATTTTGCCCACATAAAGACTTCTGGAAAATACTTAAACTTCAAAAATCAGTATCACATGTTTTAAGGCTAGGGAGAAAGGGGGGGTATTAAAATGATGTTGATTATTTTGTATTTTGCCAAGGTGTGTGTGTGTGTTATCTCCCTCCCACTCTCATGAGCAGTGAGTATAGATCTCCTTCTCTGATTAGTACGAATATGATGGCAGGACTTGGGGATAGTCCCTGCCCTTGACATAGCCCCCTAAAACGGAAAAAGAAAAAGCAGCCAGTTTTTGCTTGTAGTTGGAATGAAGATGTTTTAGGCATTGTACCATTTAGAGGGGATGATACCAGGTGGTTGGTAGAATTGTGCAGCATGATCATTCTAAACAGCTGCTGGTGCTCCCTGCCACCTGAAGTGAACTCTGTGGTCTCTTGGAGAGATAGCAGTCTGAAAATACCTCAGGTTTGCCACCCCAGCTCTGAATACACACAAAAGGAAAGCTGCTCAGCATGGCCATTTTGCATTTGTATAGGTAGTGCCCAGATGTACACAACTCAATTTGCTGGGAACGAGGGGCTTAATATTATCTGAGATCATTGAGAAACCAGATCAGACAGAATAGCTTGAATAAGTTGCATTTGCCAATTACCCTTTTTCCACATCTGTAGAAAGAAGGTAATATTTTTAATAGGTATTTTCCCCACTGGAACATATTAAGTTTGCCTAACATGTATAAAAGTTTAAGATGTATAAAAGTTTGCTTAAGGAACTGAGGATCCTTAAATAAAAATATTAGAAATTGAACCTAATACTAAACAGTAAATTCAGCTTAACCTGAATCTGGGCATAGTCAGAGGTTCCTCCTACATCTACAGTATTTGCTCTCTGTTGTAGTTAAAGTCATAATTTGTGCTGATGTGTAGTCACTTTGCAAGAAAGGGGCAATGAGAAAAGATATTTAAAGCTTTCTCTCCATTGCCCTCCAAGACTTCTGGGACACCTAAGTTTACTTTCACCATTGCTGTGAGAGGAGGTGAGAAAACTCTAGTATTTTGTTGGCAGAGTAATCACCTTGTTGTCATTGCTCAAAGCATTTTTAGGATTATTTTTCTAGCATAACCTTTAGAGAGAACTGGAAGAAAAAGGAAATTGGTCTGCTAGGTATTATAGACACAAATAAGTAACATTAGGCTAACCCCTTATGAGACAATTCCACACAATTTCATTGTGCCTGTACTTCTCCCTATGGTAAAAGCCAGTGTTTACACTTTGTAGGTATCAGGGTGTATTTGTTGAATTAAACAAAATATTTTCAATGATGGCAAGTCTCTTGACTTTTGAAAGCAAGCTAGATTCCTTATAGCTAATGCTGGTGAAAAATGTTAAATTGGAGAGATCCCTTTTGGGAGTGAAACTAAATTGTAACTATGAGGAGAAGATGATCTTCTCATTGGCTCTTGATGTAGCTCTGAAGGGAGTTCCAGAAGAGGAGCTCTCACAGAATGTTGGGCCTATGGGCCCAAGACATTGACTTTGAAGGGTAGTTCTCATTAGGATATATAAGTAGTGGCTTGAGGCATCTTCTTACCATTATTTGCATGTCATTCTGATTATTAAACTTCCCCCAATGTCATATTCCATGATGAGGGATTTCTGAACTTCATAGTCCAGCCTTGTTGCTTTTCTCTCTTCTTTGCTACTGAAAATTGCCAGCAGTACTTCCATCAGCACGCCAAATCTGCCCCCACTTATGTTTGTTCTGCCCCATTTCTCAGGAGCAGCTTCTAGCACATATGTAGAGCATCTGGCACCAACTTAGCCCAGGGCTGGGTGCCTGATCAGAGGGGATTCTGTTTCGCCACCTCCAGACTGCAAGAGCTTCTTAAGAAGGAGCCCATATTCCCATTTGTAGCTGGAAAGCCGGTGAATGACATGACATGGGGCACCTAGGAAAGATGATTATTAGAGGGGTGCAGCTGGAAAATTTGCACTCTTCTCCTTTTGGTTATTACTTTCCATGTATATTAACAAAAAGTTGATGCTTTTAACTTTATATTTTCAGAAAAGTGTTTTTAATTAAAAATATGTGATAGGGACCAAATAAGTAAAGTACATTTTTCTCCACTAAATTTGAAGTGAGGGAAAGAGGAGCTGAAGTAAGAGTTTTTTTTTTAAGGAAACGTGATCTGATTGTGAAAATCATACATATGGAGAAATATCAGATAAGGCAGTAGAGTCAGAGGGTCATGAGCAATAGACGATGATGTGAGGCATTTGGGGAACTTTCTGGAGGAAAATTAAGTTTTTTCCTAGCAAACTACCATGTCCTATGAGAACTTGGTTGCATAATGGTGCATTTCTGAATCACTGATTAAAACCAGTTGCTTCTGATTTTAGTCACAGGTTTTACAACTATTCAGCTCTCCCTCATGTTTCATTTCTTTTTTTAAGCTAATCTATCAACCTTTTTTAAATTTTAAAATTTTTAGATGTAGAATTTATAAGTAAAATATATTTTCAGCCATTGTTCTGTTAGCTGAGCTAATGTGTTTGGTCTTTGAGGGCCTGACTTCAGATACTCTGTGATCTTGTAAGGTCTCCACACAAACTTCATTATGTATGGTAAATTTGTATTCCTATGAATTGTATATAGAATGCTTTCGTTAGAAGTACATTCTACTTCTGTACGTCCCTTTGTAATCTGCAGTTGCTTACTCAGGGGTTTCATAGTCATTTCATAAAAAACAATTCACTAGCTGTCTAATGGTATTTTAAGACTGTTTATCTGTATTACAAGGTCATTAGGAGTTCTTTCAACAATTCCATAAATATACTGTTTACTAGACCTTCCCTGTAAATGTTCCCAATTCCCATCCTGTCTCAGACAGTCAATAGTCCTGTGTACAGTGACCATTTGCATGATTTCTCATTGCACTGCTGCATTCAGGCACTCCAGGGCATGATTAAACAGTCATTAACAGTGCCTCTCTGGTACAGTTGATGCATGCATTGATCTTTCTCCTCTGCTGTTTTTATATAGCCTTTAATTAAAAGGAAAAAAATACCACTACTCTGCAATGCAAAAGTCTTCAAAATTCTTTGTTTCCCGTATTAATCACTTCTGTTCCAGAGTGAACAAATGTTTTCAGCTAAGCTATGTGAGAATGTCAGAATAACATCCTGCTTGTTCTAAATATTTCATATATTTACAGTGTGGTCAGTATTTCCTCCCTGTACCTTACAAACAGAAACCACCCTGGGATGGTTGATACCCCTTACAAAGTCGATCTTACCCACACAGACTCCTGAGTATACATGTCTGTTTATAGGTGTATATGGAGTCAGTGTTGATAGGAAGGATGCTCTAGAAGTACTTCTGTTGTTTCCTAGAAGGCTATGAGCCAGTTCCACGGCATGTTTAATGTATAATTCCCATGTATCATGAGAATTTCACTAGAATGTCATTAAACAGCCCAACTACCTCATGTGAAATTGGCTGTGGACAATCTGTCAGATGAGAAATGTGGTCAGATAAATTTAATCTGGTTAATAGATTTAACAAATTGATGTCTACATAAAGAAGAAACATGATAGACCAGATGCCAAAGGCTAAAATGTACATAGATTTCCTTGGATTAATTTTTTAAGTCACTGTTTAATTCCATGCCTAGTATTCTTATGAATGTGTGTGGTTTCATAGATTTATGCACTTTGAATATCTGTCACGTGCAGTATTAACGTTACCTGTTCTTGTCTCTCAGCATTTTGAATGAGCATTATAATCAGAGTAGAAAGCAAGTTAAACTATAAAAGTGTGAAGTGGCTTGTTAACTTCTTAATTTAATGGACCTTTACTTAGAATATAATATGTTGGAGCCTCTTGGGACCAACCGATGAGCGACAGTTTCATGTTTAGATTTGTATTGTTTCTCTGTCCAAGTCCTTATTCTGTATCTGGCGGGGAGGGGGGAAAGGGGAAGGTTTTACTTTTTTTGCAAAAATGTTTGAAAATATCTGTCAGATTTTATATTCGTTAGTTATAATAAACTTATTTTTAAAGTATTAAGTTCTTAAAGATTTTTGTGTGGTTTTCTGCCTAATTGAATATGTCAATAAGAAGTCTCATTTATGCAACACACATGACTTGCTGGGCATCAACCTAAGCCCTTTACAAATATAAGCACATTTCATCCTCCTAATAACTCCATAGGGCAGGTACTGTTGTTATCCTCAGGTTACAGCTGGGAAAACTGAGACATATATTGGGGAAGCCCCTTGCCTAAGATCCCACAGCTAGGAGGAATAAGCCAGGCTACAAACCGAGGCAACCAAACTCCAACATGATTTTTTTTTTTTTTGAGACAGTCTTGCTCTGTTGCCCAGGCTAGAGTGCAATGGCACAATCTCAGCTCACTGCAATCTCCACTTCCTGGGTTCAAGGGATTCTCATGCCTCAGCCTCCTGAGTAGCTGGGATTACAGGCGTGCACTACCATGTCTGACTTGTAATTTTAGTAGAGATGGAGTTTCACAATGTTGCCCAGGCTGGTCTCGAACTTCTGGCCCCAAGTGATCCACCCACCTCGGCCTCTCAAAGTGTTGGGATTACAACTTGAGCCACTGTGCCCAGCCCCAAGCTCCAAAATTTTTATGAAACTGCTTAAAACCTAAACAGAAGATGATTTTGAAGCATCAGAGGGCCTCTGGAATGGCCTTGCCCTGGGTGTTTTAAGCATTCAAGAAAGACTTGCTCCTTTCAGAGGTAGCTATGTTCTTTGGCTTGGTTTAATTCTGTTTTCAGAGACACTAGATGCAGAACAATTAGTAGATTAATTTGCTAAGCATAATGTTTCAGTGGCTGTGTGCTTAATTAGATGACATCAGTAGCAGACACTTTTTTGCCTAAATCACTTGATGCCAAAGTAGTGTTTAACCTGTCAGGTTTCGCCTCTCATACACTTGTTTGTGCATATTAGGATACCTACAGATATGTATGACTGGCATTGGAGAGCTGTCCTGTCCACTCGCTTCTCAGGGAATCTTCCCACTATTGCCCACTTGAGCCCTCTCCAGCTGCCTCTTTAAACACAACAGCAGAGTCCATTAGAATTAAGAGTGGGAGGGATTGAAAGAAGAGAGACACAGGAGTGTTGAGTGGTAGGTGCTTGAGCAAAAGGGTCAAGTAGAGTTGGGACTGGGGTGGCTATGTTGCACCATGTGCAAGAGAAGGAAGAAGAAAAAGCTGGTGTAGAGGAAGGATGGTATAGGCACACTGAGAAGCACTGATGCAAAATCATGTAGTAGCCAGGGACACCAGCAAAGTTTCCTTGAAGGCTGGCTTCCCTTTCCTAGTTCCAGCTGTCTGGAGGCCCTTGTTCCTTGCCCTAAAGTTCCTCTTCTTGAGAAACCTGTACCTTTACAATACACTGCCTTGACCTTTTTACTTGCACGAATTTTAATAGGCCACTATCCCTTGAGACAATCACTATGACGAGCTCCTCTATCATTGTTTCACACTGAATATAGGCAAATCTTAAAGCAAAATCCAAATGAGATATGTTGAAACACCACTGTCTTCCTCACTGTGTAAGAAAGGAAGTGCCTTTCAGACCAGTCTGTATGGGCTTATTCTAAGTTATGAGCAGTACCCCACTGAACCCCAGGATCTTTCTCATAATGGCTTCTTATAAATCTGAAACATCAGTAACGCTGGAGCAGGCTGTGTAAGGACCAGCTATCTACCTCTGGCCTCTCTGTGCCTAGGTGAAGGAGTGTGCTCAGATGGGAGGTATATGAAGGGAGTTCATTTCTGTTCTTCAGCTGTATCCTTTGGGGCGGTTGGACTGCTGTCTAGAGGATGAACAGAGCTGGTTTCAGAAAAAGAATGTGTTTGGATGTCTGTCCCAACTTCCAGTGGGTAGAGGAGTACAGCTGCCTTGTGGTCATGAGGGTCCAGCTAAGGAGAACAGAGTGTGGCTGTGCATGCCACTTGCTATTACTCCAGAAACTGCAGGTACTGATGCATTTTCTGTTCTACCATCACTCTACGATAACCTGGACACACTGGAAGATCTGTGCTCATCTGTGCTGCAGTAGAGAAACCAAAAGAACAAGAAGGAATAGAATGACCCTAGAGTTGATATTTTTATTTTTTCTTACACTCCTGTTGCTAGGTTAGAAGAGATGCTCTTTTATGATATGAGCACATGTCCTGTGTGTGTGTGTCCACATGGATTGACACACACATCCTGCCACTGTCATTATTGTCATCCTCTCCAGAGGCATGAAATGGAGATAACCACTTTTGGAGTGGTTCAGGTTGATGGAGAATTGATGAACGATGATGGTCTGACATCAGCACTGAGGACACAGATCACATTTGGGGTGATCTGCTATATGAATGCATTGTCCTCAGAGAACAAAGTTGTCGCATCTTTGCTGACACTTGTATATGGCCAGTTTTAGGACCTTTTGCTTTGGCTTGAGAGTCCAGCTTGTTGGAAAGGATTTTAGATATTGTGAAGTCAAATCCTGCTTCAGAGTCTTTTATGAGATCACCTTAGACAGTGAATTCCCTCATCCTCCCCTTCCCCTGATCATTGTACTTCAGTGACCAACCCACTTCCCCAGAGTTCCGTGGAGATGTGATGATTCTCCACCTTGTTCCTAATTTAGACCTGGCTCTCTGCTCTCCTCCCTGCAGATAACCCTTCAATTATACTTCAGGCACAGGTCACTCACCTGGGTTGTGGTCTCGGAGCTCCAATCCAGACCCACCTGCCTCCTGACCATCCCTTAGAGACCCTACCTTCACTTGAAACCCCAAAGCCAAACTTGGTTGCACCTAAAGCTTTTCCATTCAGGTCAGTTGAGTCACCATTGTTCTAGTCTCTCAGGCAAGAAATTGGGACACTCTGAACTCTCCTCTCACTTCCTCACTATACCTGCTGTGACAGCAAGGCCTGCCTCCGCCTCCATACTCCCAGTGCTGTGCACAGCTACAGCTTGATCTCTGGATTCTCTGCTCTTAAACCTGTCATGGCCTTCCAAACCTGAAAATGCTCCCTGTGACTCTATGCCAGGCTTTAAGTCCCTTTACAAACTTGGTATGCCCTTTTCTCATCCTTATTCCTGGAAACCCCTCAAAATCTTCCCAGACTCAATAAATCTCTGCTATGGATTTTACCTCTAAACATCCCCTGCATTTCTAAATGATACTTTATGAATTACAACTTAGGGATGGGAAGTGTGACTCCAAGGTAACTGGACTAATTCTTTGGTGTTAGGTTCTAGTTATTGGCGTAGCCACATCTCTCATTAAATCATGAACTTTACCTTCATGTCAATGTGCCCCGCACCTGACAATGCCTTCCTTGTCTGTGGTATAATTCCAAAACTGTCTTAAGAGTTGGGCGTCACCACCATGTGCTTTGTGATTCTTTCAAATGTGTTAGTTCTGTTAGCCAGCTAGATAAAAATATTTTTGAAGCAAAACCATACACTTCTATTCCCTCCTGCTTCCTTGGCTGCTCAAGAAATACTTTGAGTGACTGACCACACAGAGTATAAATAATTTATGTGTTTTTTATATTTTGTCTTTGTTAATGCACATGCAAAATGTTTGTATTTTACAGGTGCTTATATATATCAAATTATGAACGATTAGAATGCAAGGTCCAGCTCATGGTTCTCACCCTCTTTGTGCATTAGAATCACTGGAAGGACTCAAAAAACAAGCAAATAAGAAAAAATATATATGCCACTTATAGCTGCGCATCTCCCAGACCACTTTAATCAGGCTTAGGAATGTGGCCTGTCACTGACGTTAAAATATCCCCAGTGATTCTAATTTGCAGCCCAGAGTGAGAACCCCCAGAGCTGCTGGTTTAGTCCTTTAAAATTGTACTGTGGGATCTTTCAGGATAATTTTGGTCAGATCACAGTCACTTCATCCCCTAAAGCTAAACCTAAAGAACAACCAGACTAAATAAAATTCAAAAAGTAAAACTCAGTTTAAAAAATTCACTAGCATCCAGGCAATGGAAGGAGCTCCACCTTGTTTTTGTGTCTTAAACTTCAAAAGATGACAGTCAAACAAAAAGACCAGATTTTCCTGGTAAGAAAGAAGAGCTCCTAATCCCACCTGCTAGAGGGGATTGGCAAGATGCAGAATACTCATTGAAATTTCAGGTTTTGGAAAGAAGTTGACTGGTGAATAGGGGCAGGATGAGTACCTTTATCTCTTCCTTCCTTTGAGTGGGGGTGTTGTAGGGTGGGGGTGGGTTGGGGATGGAGTTTGCTGGGGAGAGATGGGTGAAACAGAGGACTGGAACTAGCTCATCCCTGAATTAAGAGACAAACCCACATTCCAAAGACTGTGTCCCCTGTACATACAGTAGATATGTCTTCTCTCCATTCAGAATTCACTCTGGTGCAGGACTTAATGCAAGTATCAGAAGACAGAGCAGAGTCCAGTCCTCTAGTAAAAGCCTCTACACAGCTCCTTCCTCCTCCATATAGACACAAAGACACGGACAGGCTGGGCTCATACTTGGCTGGTACACACTAATGTGGCTGTGCTGGTTATTAAAATATCAAAATACTTCCACACCACGATGGAAAGAATCACTTACCCAAGTGTCTCATGCTGTTCTGGCCACCCCAGCCCCTCTCACAAGAAGCCCCCCACTCCAGACCACCCTACAGACCAGCAACTACAGGAGTAACATGTGGCCTAGAGCTATGACCAACCTCTGTTCTGTCTGCTCAATGTCTGTGACATGTTGGTGCTTAAATATTTTCAGTGTTATCCATTCGGAAAGTATATAGAACACAAGCCTACAGGGCAAAAGAAATAGATGCCAAACAAGATGGGAAATATGTCAAGGAGAATACACCGACACTGTATGAAGGCAAATACCTGGTCTTAACAGAGCTGCTCACCTTAAAGATGAGCAAATGTACGGAAGATGGCCTGGCAACTATGTGAGTATGCTACAGCCAGAAAGGGGATGGGGCGGAGTGGGAAACAGATGAAACCAATATGGAGAAACAGCTAGCCCAAGAAACAAAAGTTCCCACAGGTGTGTTGTGCTCGCAGAGAACTTAGAAAACATGAACTCAATAAAATAAGCACTCAGGAACTGGTGAAACAACAGAATGAGATAAAAAGGCAGATGGCAGAGATAAGAAAACTTGCCTAAAATAATATAGAACAAATAAATGTATTAGAAATAGCAAAAAACATGGTTGAAAATGGAATTGATAACAGAAGAAAAGGCTTGAAATGATGCAGAGAATGAAGAATTTTAAAAACAGGGATTCAAGTAATTCCTGAAAGGATAAATGTAGGAGTATCGAGATATTCTGACATAAGAGTAACTGATGACCAAAAATAAAAAGGAACTATAAAAGTATCTGGAGATAAAATACAAAAGATTTTTCCTGAAACGAAGGAAGGAATCTTTAGATTAAAAGAGTGCACTATGTTGTAGGAAATCCGACAGAAAACACTTGACACCAAAACACTTGACTTGATACCCTGATGAAGATCCTGAACTTCAAGAATGAAGAAACAATTCCTCACCATTCAGGCAGAAAAAGCAAGTCACCAAGGGACCTCAAACTTCCTTTCCACAAGATTCTGTGACAGGAAACAATGGAGGAGTATTTCCAAAGTTCTGAGTAGGAAAAAAGAATGACTCAAATGTATTATTGCCAACCAAGTCGTCAAATCTAATGTCAAGTTCTCTTAAGCAGAACACAACACCCGAGTGCCCTTCTTAAGGAAACCATTTGATAGGAAAGATGAACCAAATAACTCAATGATGGATGAGCTGGTAGGAAAAAAACTGGTGGTGAACCAAGATCAAACTGGAAATTATAGTCACAGTTAGATACAGATTATAAATATTACAAACCCTAAGATAGCTAATAAATTGGGAATGGGAGGAGGGAGGATATAAGAGCACTCATACCCTCTTATTTTCATAGCAGAGACTTGCTACTGTCTAAACTTTTTTCAAAAACACATAATTTCTTAAATTTTTTGGTAATCTTTTAAAAAAACAGATTTCTAAAAAGAAATATGTATTGTTCCAGTTCACTTGAGTTTCTTAAATACAACCCAATTAGCTGAATGCTATTTATTTAAAAATAAATGTGATAAATAAATTAAAAATAAATGTGATTCTACGTTTATAAAAATTCCTCAGCCAGGCATGGTGGTTCACACCTGTAATCCCAGTGCTTTGGCAGGCCAAGGCAGGAGGATCGCTTGAGCCCAGGAGTTTGAGACCAGTCTGGGCAACAGAGCAAGACCCCTTCTCTACAAAAAAATCTTTAAAAATTAGCCAGGCATGATGGTGCATGCCTGTAGTTCCACTACAGGAGAGTGAGGTGGGAAGATCACTTGAGCCCAGGAGTTCAAGGCTGCAGGCCACTGCCCTCCAGCCCAGGCAATACAGCAAGACCCTATCTCTAAATATATATTTCTTCTATCTCTCTGTGTAGAGACAAATCAAGAATTATATTCACCTAAAGTGGATTACCATTATTTTTAGGTGGGTGTTGATTTTGTTTTACTCTTTTTTTTTTTTTTGTACTTTACTATATTGCTTGACTTTTGTTTGATACCTGTGATATCTTTTTATTTTTTAATGGAGGATGGGAGGTGTTATTCTAGAAACAAGGTTAAAAATCATTGTAGAATGTGGTGGGCCCCTGGCAGGTGCTGCTCCTTATAATGACATTTGCTTCATACCTCCTATCAAGGTTCTTTAAAATTTCTAGCTTTATCTCACCACCTTTTTTTTTTTCACTGATATTTTTTCTCACAAGTTGCTATTCCTTTATCCACATGAAGCTATTGCTCATCCAAATATTCTATTTTATACAACTCATTAAGTGTTGGGACATTCTTTTGGGGCTAAAAGGAAAGACTGAATGCCAGTATGATACCTAGGGACTGGACTTGCCCAGTGCATCTGAAATAAATGGAAAATCAGGAAAAAAAGCCATTTGGAGTGGTTGACAGTCATCTTACAAGAAGCCAGAAAGACTCTTAGCAACATGGGGATTTTGCACATGAATTGGCTGCAGTTTATCAAAGGAGCTGAAAGATTTCTTTCTTTGTGCTTCTGTGAGTTTGGAAATGAAATGTCAGTCCTTTCTCTGCCCAAGTGAAATTGCTGGGCCATAGAACTTTAATTCAGGATTAGCTTATGCTGATCAAACCCAGCCATCCAGAGATGGCAGATGAGAGAATGGAGCAGTAAACTTTATTCTACATGCATTTGTTTTAAGGACCATTCAGCCTTATGTTCATAGAAGCCCATGGAAACCCTATAATCTCTTGTGGCATGTGTGTGAGCAACTAAGGACCCTCTCTCTGTGTGTTACACAAGACTTTTATAAAATCCCAAATCCTCAACTTGATTAGTATGAAGAGATGATCACAGGAGTGTGGAGCTGGAAGACGCCTTCATTCATAGTGAGAGTCATATTGCAAAAGATTGTTATAAGGATCAAGTCGGGAATTGTGCACAGTGTCTAGCACCGGGCAAGAGCTACAAAAACGGTGGTGGTAATAATAGTCGTTGTTATTGTTTGAAAGGGAAGTATGGCTCCATCATGCCTGGAGTTTACCTGGCGGAATAAGCCTTTCCTTATTTGGTCCACTTGTCCCTGCCCTCACAGAAGATTCACTGCTGCCCCTAGTCTCCCTGCTTTGCACTGTGTGTCATGGCACCTTCAAGAAGAAGACCCTCATCTAATCATGTCTGTATGTGAATGTGGCACTACCTCTTCCTTGCCTGAGCCCCGGAGCCAGCTGCAGTGCTTCACAGCTGTATCCCAGTTGGAAGATTCCAGAATGGCTAACTGAGCATTAGGGTGCACCTGACACTCTCCATAGGACCCCACTCTCCATACTGCAGAGGACATCTATTTTTCTGCCTTCATCTCCTCCCCTTATTCTGGAACACACTCTTATTCCTTTGAATGAACTGCATTCTCCACTCTGAGCTCTGGTTAGGCTGCCGGTCACAGTTCCCAGGCCTCTGGCCACAGCGTGGGCATATGATCCAGAATAGGCCCATCATGGGACTTCCCTGGGACCGTGTATTTAGAGACTGGGAGAGAGGATCCCTTTCCCCTATGGTTAAAGTGAGATTGAGAGAAAGAGGATAGGGATATGACATTGAGTCCTGAATCAAATCATGCCTGGGGCCACCTCCATGCTTGCTTTTTCTGGTTATGTAAGTCAATAAGTCCCACTTTATTTAAAGCTCGTTGGAATTAGGATTCTATCACTTGTAACCAAAAGAAGCCTGGTAAGTTTTCAAATAAGTCCAAGACATGCCTTTGGTCAGATTATCAGGTTTTCTCTCAATGCTTTCCTCCTCTGCATAACATATGGGCATGTTATTTTATAGTGGGGTTAACAGAAGAAAATTGAGAAACATGCCTAAACTGGGGCCAACTGGGGTCCAATTTCAGTTATGACTATTTGGTCTGCTGCAGCATCAGGACACTGGGCTGTTAGCTTTTACTTCTTTCCTAAATTACAATAATAATTATGAATACTTGTGTACTACCAACCACTGTGTGAAAAACTTCATATAGGTTCTCACTTAACCCTGAGAGTAGCTGTGAAGTGGACACTATTATTAACCCCAATTATAGGGGAGAAGAAGAAATGTTGCTTGTCTTGCTCAAGGTGGGTGAGAAAGCATGTGGGCAGTAGGACCGTGAGCCCAGACAGGCTGCCCCTAAGCCCACAGCCTTACTACTATGTGGCTATGTCCTGTGGTATAAGACAGAGCAGAGGCTGGAATCAGACTGGGGGTCAAATCCCAGCACTGCCACACCCTCACCGTGGGATTTTGAGCATGTTAGTTAACATCTCTGGACTCACTTTCTCCTCTGTGTACTGAGATAAAGAGATTACACAACCCTGCTCATAAGATTCTTGCAAGGATTAAATGAGGCAAGGGATGTAAATCACCTGGCATGTTGCCTTACTCTCCTGGACAGCCAAAAGTTTGGTGTTTTCATCATGACCCACTTCCAAGTTTCCTAAGCTCAGCTGCCTGCCGCATCCATGGGTACTCAGCTCCAAGCAGCTCCTCTGCTTCCTTCTCATCTTCCTGGGTGTGAGCATGGAAACCATGTTGGACTTGGAATGGTCAGATTGGACTCCAGTGCTGCCCTTGCAGTTTACAGTCTGGGTCACCTTGGACAAATCCTTTAACCCCTTGATCCTTTGTTTCCTAGTCAGTAAGACTGAGATGGTATTGTTATGAGGATTAGCTGAGATGACACATTGCTAGCATATAGCACTGTGCCTGGCGCATGGCTAGTACTAGTTATGATAATGGAATGGTTAGGGGACGTATGTATCTGTTTCTGACGGGTAGCTAATTCCTTTTCAGCTCACTCTAACTGTACCTAGACAAAAAGGAAATTACATTATCAGAAGGGACATCTTTAGACTGTTCATAAATGTCATCACTCATATTTAATGTCTTTTTCTTTTAAGCTCCTTTTAGTTCTTTGATTTAATCTGCTAAATATTAGGGATTGATAGGAGAGCAAGTTTCTACTTTTTTTTTTTTTTTTTCTTTCCAGATGGAGTCTTGCTCTTGTTGCCCAGGCTGGAGTGCAGTGGCGCAATCTCGGCTCACTGCAACCTCCACCTCTCGAGTTCAAGCAATTCTTCTGCCTCAGCCTCCTGAGTAGCTGGGATTATAGGTGCCTACCACCACGCCCGGCTAATTTTTTGTGTTTTTAATAGAGCTGGGGTTTCATCATGTTGGCCAGGCTGGTCTCGAACTCATGACCTCAGGCAATCCACCTGCCTCAGCCTCCCAAAGTGCTGGGATTACAGGCGTGAGCCACCGTGCCCAGCCTTTTCTTTCTTTCTTTTTACGATTTCTTACAAGTTTTTATTTTTATAAAGTACTTAAAATATCTCAAATTTCAGAAAACAAGATATTTAATCACATATCCAAACAGAATTCTCTAATATAGCCCCTTATCAATTCCCTGCCTCCAAATCTCTCTCTCATGAGGAGACCTGTCATTGGATTTAGAGTACACTCTAATTCAGTATGACCCCATCTTGACTATATCTGTAAAGATCCTATTTCCAAATGAGGTCACATTCACAGGTACCAGAGATTAGGATTTAAATATATCTTTTGGGACTGGGCACTGTGTGTGTATGGTGGTGTACACTTGTGGTCCCAGCTACTCAGGAAGCTGAGGCAGAAGAATCGCTTGAACCTAGGAGGTGGAGGTTGCAGTGAGCAGAGATCATGCCATTGCACTCCAGCGTGGGCAACAGAGTGAGACTGTGTCTCAAAAAAATTAATTAATTAATTAAATGAATCTTTTAGAGGAACACAATTCAAATAATAATACTAGATATCATTATACCTAAGAATATGATAGTATTTTCTCCCCAAGATTAAGGAACAAGTAAGGATATCTGTTGTCACCATAACCACTTCTATTCATTATTGAAGTTGAGGTCATAGCCAGAACAGTAAGTCAAGAAGAGACAATAAAAGGCATACAGATTGAAAAGGAAGAAATAAAAACTACTTGCAAATGATGTATATAAAAAAACCTAAGGATTCTGCAAAGACTATTTGAGCTAATAGCTAAATGTAGGATGTTTGCAAGATGGATCAAAGTAGAAAAGTAAATTGCAGCTGGGCATAGTGGCTCACGCCTGTAATCCAAGCACTTTGGGAGGCCAGGGCAGGCAGATCAGGAGTTCAACACCAGCCTGGCTAACATGGTGAAACCCCATCTCTACTAAAAACACAAAAATTAGCTGGGTGTGGAGGTACATACCTGTAGTCCCACCTACTCGGGACTCTAAGGCAGGAGAATGGCTTGAACCCGAGAAGCAGAGGTTGCAGTGAGCCGAGATCGCACCATTGCACTCCAGCCTGGGCAACAGAGTGAGACTTGGAAAAGAAAAAAAAGAAAAGAAAAGTAAATTGCATTTCTACATACCAACAAAAACAATTCGAAAATGAAATTTGAAAGACAATGCCATTTAAGACAGAATAAAAATCTGTTTTAGTCTGTTGGGGCTGCTGTAACAAAATAGCATAGACTGGGTGGCTTATCAACAATGGGAATTTATTTCTCACAGTTGTGGTGGCTGGGAAGTCTGAGATGGTGGTGCCAGCATGGTTGGGTTCTGGTGAGGGCTCTCTTCCAGGTTGTAGACAGCCACCTTCTTGCTGTGTCCTACATGGAGGAGGGAGCAAACAAGCTCTCAGGGGCCTCTTTTATAAGCACAGCAGTCCCATTCATGAGAGTCCTACCTTCATGATCTAAGCACCTCCCAAAGGCCCCACTTCCTAATACCATCACCTTAGGCACTAGGATTTCAACATATGAATTTGGGGAGAACACAGAGATTCAGACCATAGCAAAATTTGTAATCGGGGAAAATTTAATAAAATATGTGCAAAATCTTTACACACTGAAAACTATAAAAATATTCTGCAACAAGTTAGAGAAGACCTAAAGAAAAGAGCTATACCACATTCATGGGTTGAAAGATCTGATATTGATAAGATGTCAGTTCTCAAATAGATCTCAAGGTTCAGTGCAATCCCAGTACCAGCAGGTAGATATGACACTAAAAGCATGAACAACAAAAGAAAATAAATAAATTGGACTTTATCAAATGAAAAACCTTTTGTGCATCAAAGGACATTGTCAAAAAAAATGAAAAGATAACCTACAGAATGAGAGAAAATATTTGCAAATCATACATCTGTTAAGGGACTAGTATCTAGAATCTACAAAGAATTCTTATAACTCAACAACAGAAAGACAACCCAATTTAAAAATAGGCAAAGGACTTGAATAGACATTTCTTTGAAGAAGACATACAAATGGCCAATAAGCACATGAAAAGATGCTCAACGTAGTAGGGAAATACAAATTAAAATAACAAGGAGATACCATTTCATACCTACTAGGATGTCTGTAATAGTAATTTTTAAAATGCAGAAAATGAATATTCGTGAGGATGTGGAGAAATTGAATGTCTTGTCCATTGCTGGTAGGAATGGAAAATGGTGCAGCTGCTGTGGAAGCAGTTTAACAGTTTCTGAAAAAGGTAAACATAGAATTACATTATGATCCAGCAATTCCACTCCTAGGTATAGACTCAAGGAAATTAAAAGCAGAGACTTGAGAGATACTCGTATGCCAATATCCATTGCAGCATTGTTCACAGTAGCCAGAAAGGGGAACCAACCCAAGGGCCTATCAGCAGATGAGTGGGTAAACACAATGTGGTATATACAAACAATGGGATATTATTTGGCCATAGGAAAGAAATCAGGATCTGAAACATGCTAACATGGATAAATCTTGGAAATAGTATGTCAAGTGAAATAAGCCAGACACAAAAGGACAAATATTGTATGACTCCACTTATATGAAATATCTAGAATAGGGAAATTCATAGAGAGAGGAAGTAAATTAGAGATTACCAGAGGGCAGCCAGGTGCGGTGGCTCACACTTTAATCCCAGCACTTTGGGAGGCATAGGTGTGAGGACTGCTTGAGGCCAAGGCCCAGAATTCCAGACCAGTCTGTGCAAACACAGGGCAAATGCAAAACAAAAGCCCTTCTCTACAAAAAATATTTTTTAAGTTAGCTGGATATAGTGGCTCATGCCTGTAGTCCCAGCTACTCAGGAGGCTGAGGCAGGAGGATTGCCTGAGCCCAGGAGTTGGAGGCTACAGTGAGCTTTGATTGGGCCTCTGCACTTCAGCCTGGGTGGTAGTGCAAGATCTTGTCTTTAAAAAAAAAGAAAAAGAGAGAGAAAGAGATTACCAGGTGCTGGAGGGAGGAAGAATGGGGAATTATTGTATAATGTTTACAGAATTTCTGTTTCGAACAACAAAAATGTTCCAGATATTGTGCACAACAAATGATGCACAACAATGTGAATATTTTATGTTATCTATGTTTTATGATAATTTTAAAAAATTAATAATGTAATATACCAAAAGTTATTGCATGAATTATGCACTTTGAATTGTATACTTGAACTGTATACTTTAAATGTATGAATTGTGTGGTATGTGAATTATATCTCAATAAAGTCGTTCTAGAAAATACCAGCAATGTTTTTGTAGAAATTGGTGTGCTAATCCTAAAATTTATGTAGAAATGCAAAGGACCTAGAATAACCAGAATAATCTTGAAAATTAGCAAAGTTGGGAGACATATATTAGTGAATCACAAGACTTTCTCTAAAGCTGTACTAATGAAGATGGTATGTATTGGTGTAAAGGTCCATGGAACGAGAAAAAGTTCAGAAATCAGGCCCCACTTATATAGTAGTTGATTTTTGATCAAGATGCCAAAGCAATTCAATGGTGAAAAGATCACTTCAACAAATAGTGCTAGAACAACTGCTTATCTCTATGGAAAAGATAAACCCTACCTCACATCACACACGTGAAATTGTTTGAGATAAATTATACAACTGAATGTAAAAGTGAAAATTCTGGATAAAACTCCTACAAGGAAACATAGGGCAGTATTTTTTAGGATACAAAAAGCACTAACTATAAAGAAAAAAATGACAAATTGGACTTCATCAAAACTAAAAACTTTACAAAAAAACAAGCCATAGATGAGGCACAGTATTCACAATACCTGCACATATGGCTGAGAAAAGCTTTGTATCCAGACTCTTACAACTCAATAATAAAAATACCAGAACAAATTATTAAAAAATGCACAATGACTTGAACAGCTGTTTTATAAAAGACTACATACAAATGCCAGTAAAATATGAAAAAGGGTTCAATATCATTAGTCACCAGGGAAATGCAAATTAAAACTAAACTGAGATAGCACTGTATACAACCACTAGTTTGGTGAACATTAAAAGAACAAAAACAACAAACATTGGCAACTGGAATTACCATACGTTGCTAATTGGAGTCTTAAATGGTATAACCACTTTGGAAATTGATCTGGTAATTTCTTTTAAAGTTAAACTCTATGACCCAGCAATAACGCTGCTAGGTATTTTTGCAAGATAAGGAGTTTTTCCGTAATAGCCCCAATGACCCATCTTCTCCTAGAAGATACATTCTGCCTATCTGTTGATAGGCAAACTGTGGTTTGTCTCTTCACTTTGCTAAGTGAACAGATAAACACATTTTGGTGTGTGGAAACAACGGAATACCACTCAGCAATCACAAGGAGAAAACTACTGATAGACAATATCCAGCAGCTTAGATGAACCCCAGAAACATTATGGTGAGCAAAAGAAGCCAGATACAAAATAGTGCATACTGTCTTATTCTATTTATATGAAATTCCAAAACAGGCAAAAACTAATTTATGGGGCAAGAAATCATAACATCGGTTGCCTGGATTATAAGGATGGGTGTTGAGTGGTAAGGGCCACAACAACTTGCTTTTTTTTTTTTTTTTCCTGAGGCAGATTCTCAAGGTTTCTTCCTTAAACCAATTAATATGGTACATCTCATTAAGAGATTTTCTAACCTTAACCATCCTTGCATTCCTAGGATGAATCTAATTTGGTAATGGTGTATTTTTAGTAGACATTTCTGGAATCAGTTGCCTACTGTTTTATTTAGGATTTTTGCATCTATATTTAGAAATGAGATTGGGCTTTAATTTTTCCTTCATATACCATCCTTATCTGATTTGCCATCAGAATTGTTACGCTTTGTAAAATGAGGTGGGCAGTGTTCCCTCATTTTATATTCACTGGAACATTTGTTTTAGATAACGATTATCTGTTCTTTGAAGTCTGGGTATAACTGGTAAACCTTCTGGGTTTAATGGGTTTTATTTTTATCTTAATTTAATTTTATTTTTTTTTAGTATGGAGGGTAGATTTTAAAACTCCCAATTCAAGTTATAAATCTAACCAAAAAAAATGTATTTCTTCTTGAGGAGTTCTGTTAAGTTATATATTTCTAAGAAACTGCAGTTTGTCTATGTTTTCAGTTTATTAATTATGGGTTTTAAGTAGAATTGTGCATAAATGACCCTGAGAACTTACTCTGTGTAGTCTGGACAAGATGCCTGCTAGGACTGGTTGCGCCTTCTCCTAGAGAGAGAGACTGCACCCAAGTTCAGCTTCCCACAGAACCAGTAGCTCCCTTCCTTTGGCAGGAGGGTCTGTGGCTTGCCAGAACACCCCAGGTGTGGGGCTTTCACAGCAACTCCAGTAAACAACAAGCACTTAAATACAAATAATTCATACTAAGCAGTCTGTATGCCTCCCACAAACAAAGTTAATTCTCATGCTGGCACTGGTAGAAGATAGAAGAGCCTGGGGCTAGTGATACCCATGAAATGCAAACCCACTGTGGGTCTGGCTCATCACCCTGGTCCTGCCGTGATTCTCTGTCCAGTAATGGGAGGACAGCGATTCCATCTCAAATGGTAGTTTATATACCATTGGTCATCTCTAATTGCTCACTCTCTCTCTCTATTAAGTGCACTAAAGGTTTGTCGTGGTCGTTTTCACTTTTATTTTGGAATAATTTTAGATGTACAAAATGTTGCAAAGTTAACACAGAATTCCCATATAACCTTCACTCAGTTTCGCTAATGTTGACATTTCATATGACTATGTGCATTTGTTAACAGAGATTAACATGGCTGGGCACGGTGGCTCACACCTGTAATCCCAGCACTTTGTGAGGACTAGTCAGGTGGATCACCTGAGGTCAGGACTTCGTGACCAGCCCGGCCAACATGGTGAAACCCTGTTTCTACAAAAAATTAGCTGGGCGTGGTGGTGGACGCCTGTAATCCCAGCTACTCAGGAGGCTTAGGCAGGAGAAACACTTGAACCCAGGAGGTGGAAGTTGCAGTGAGCCAAGATCGCGCCATTGCACTCCAGCCCGGGCAACAAGAGTGAAACTCTGTCTCAAAAAAAAAGAAGAGATTAACATTAGTGCAACACTACACTACAGACATTATTCAGATTTTCCTTTTTCTTTTTTTTCTTTTTTTTCTTTTTTTTTTTTTTTTAAAGAGAGTGTCTCACTTTGTCACCCAGGCTGGAGTGCAGTGGTACAATCACGCCTCACTGCAACCTCTGCCTCCCAGGCTCAAGCAATCCTTTCATCTTAGCCTCCCAAGTAGCTGGGACCACAGGCATGCACCACCATGCCTGGCTAATTTTTAAATTTTATGTGGAGATGGGTCTCACTTAATTGCCCAGGTTGGTCTCAAACTCCTGGGCTCAAGCAGTTATTCACATTTCAGCAGTTTTTTCATTAATATCTTTTTCCTGTTTTAGGATCCAATACAAGATAACCACACTGCATTTAATGTCATCCTATTTAATTTTGTAAAACTCAATTGTATTGAGAAAAATTAACATATCATAAAATTTACCCACTTAGCATATATAATTCAGTGCTTTTCATTATATTTACAAAATTGTGTAGTCCTTACCATAATCTAAGTTTAGAATATTTGCATTACCCCCAAAAGCAATCCTGTACTCATTAAGCAGTCACCCCCCATTCCTCCCTCCTATAGCCCTAGGCAACTAATTTTTCTGTTTCTATTGATTTTCCTGTTCTGGACTTTTCATATAAATGGAATCATACAATGTGTGTGGTGTTTTATGTCTGGCTACTTTCACTTAGCACATTTTGCAGATTCATCCATAGCATAGTATTTATCAGTACTTCATTCCTTTATATTGCTGAATAGTATTCCATTGTATAGGTATATGGCATTGTGTTTATCCATTCACCAGTTAATGAGCATTTGGATTGTTTCCATTTGGGGGTTATTATTAATAATGTTGCTAGAATATTGTGTACCAGTCATCATGTGGATGTATGTTTTCATTTCTCTTGGGTATGTACCTAGGGGCACAATTGCTTGGTCATATGGTAACTGTGTTTAACATTTTGAGGAACTTCCAAAGTGTTTTCCAAAGTGGTTGCACCATTTTACAGTCCACCAGCAATATATAAGGGACTCAGTTTCTTTACATCCGCATCAGTGCTTGTTATTATCTGCTTTTGTTTTTCCTTTTGTTTTCAATATAGCCATCCTAGTGAGGGTGAAGTAGATATCTCATCACGGTTTTGATGTGAGTTTTTCTTTTGGTTAATGATGTTGAGCATATTTTCATGTGCTTATTAGCAATTTGTATATCGTCTTTAAAGAAATATCTATTCAAATTCTTTGCCCAACTTTTAATTGTGGTGTTTTCTTATTTTGAGTTTTTTTGTTTGTTTTGACGGAGTCTCGCTCTGTTGCCCAGACTGGAGTGCAGTGGCGCGATCTTGGCTTGCTGTAACCTCTGTATCCTGGGCTCAAGCAATATTCCTGCCTCAGCCTCCCAAGTAGCTGGGATTACAGGCACACACCACCATGCCCGGCTAATTTTTGTACTTTTAGTAGAGACGGGGTTTCATCACTTTGGCCAGGCTAGTCTCAAACTCCTAACCTCGGGTGATCTGCCTGCCTCGGCCTCCCAAAGCACTGGGATTACACGTGTGAGCCACCACACCTGGACCTTATTTTGAGTTTTAAGAGTTCTTTATATATTCTGGATGCAAGTCCCTCTTCATGTATATGATTTTCAAATATTTGAAAATGTTTGTCAAAAATCAGTTGACTATTAATATAGCAGTTTTGATTTCTGTAACTTTGTAACAAATTTTGAAATAAGAAAATGTAATTCTTCCAACTGTGATCTTTTTGTAGATTGTTTTGGCTATTCTGTGTCATCTTATTTTAAATTTTTTTCATTTAACCACTTTTGGTTTTGGGATTTTATTTGTTGTTTCTTAGTTTTCTATTTCATTCATTTCTGTTTTATTTTTATAATTTCCTAGCTTCTACGTTCTTGGGTTTGCATATTTGCTTTATAACTGTAAAAATGAACATTTATTTTATCACCATTAGGACTTTTTTTTTTTTTTGAGACAGGGTCTCGTTCTGTCATCTAGACTGGAATAGTGTGGCATGGTCATCGCTCACTGCAACCTCTGCCTCTCAGGCTCAAGCGATCCTCCCACCTCAGCCTACCAAGTAACTGGGACTACAGGTGCATGCTACCACACCCAGCCAATTTTGTATGGAATGATACATTTCTCAGAAGTACCCCTGTAGTTAAGCAACACATGACTGTATATAAGTATATATATTTTTTAAATCCATCAGTTTAAAAATAGACTCTTGGATATAAGACATAAAAAGCCAACCATATGCTATTCACAATAGGCATGCTTAAAATCTAATGATCTAGAAAGACTAAAAACAACAGAATGGCAAAATAATTACCAGGTAAATATTAATTTTTAAAATTTATAGCACAGAATTTTATAGCCACAGCAGAGGCCAGAACACAGTGTAATTATGCTGCTATTAGACAAAAAAGACTTTAAAAGTATTTAGGGATAAAGAAAGTCACTGCAAAATGAAAACATGAACAATTCACTAGGAATATTCGACAGTTCTGATTTTCTGTGCAACAACTAACAGCATAATTGACAGAAAGAGATGGAAAAAATGAACAAATTCACTGTCAGTATGGGGTAGACAAAAATAGAATATGAAAGGTTTGAACATGGCGATTTTCATGACTCAGCATATATCAAAACGTCAAGATTTTCTGACCACAATGTACTACAATTTGAAATTAGTTAACAAAAAGATAACTCCTTACAAAAAACCTTAAAAAATACTTCTAAATGATTCACATGTCAAAAAAGAAATCATAAATGAAATGAGTACATACTTAGCACTGAAAGAGTATGACTACAATACATAATAAAATCTGAGGGATGTAGCTAAAGCAGAACTTGAGTCATTTGTGGGTTTAACTGCACACATTCAAAAAGAAAAAACTGGCCAGGCATGGTGACTCATGCCTGTAGTCCCAGCTACTTGGGAAGCTGAGGTGGGAGGATAGCTTGAGGCTGGTAGGCGGAGGTTGCAGTGAGCTATGATCATGCCACTGCACTCCAGCCTGGGTGACGGACCCAGACCCTGTCTGGGAAAAAAAAAAAAAAGCCCATCTCTATAAAAAAAAAAAATACAAAATTAGCCAGGTGTGGTGGCAGGTACCTATAGTCGCAGCTATTTGGGAGGCTGAGGTGGGAGGATTACTTGAGCCCAGGAGTTCAAGGCTGCAGTGAGCTGTAATAGACCACTGCTCTCCAGTTGGGGCAACAGAATGAAACTCTGTCTCTTTAAAAAAAAATTTTTTTAACATATATGCTTAACTTAAGCTTAAAGTTTATCAGTATCTCTACCTTTCTCCTAAAATATACAAATAACCTTAGAACATTTTAACACCAGTCACTTGCCTCTTGTCTGACATGTTTTTGTCATCTGATAGTTTTGTGCCTCCTTGTTTTATGTCCCTCAAATTCATCATCATTACTATTAGCAGTAGGAGTGGTGTTTTCTACAGTCAGTGGTTGCTCCGGTTTACCCACATTTGCTATTTCTTTGGAGATCATTAGTTCTTGCTTTCTGCATCTTTCTTCTGGTTTTGATTTGCTCCTTCTGGAAGTAAAATGTTCCCATAGTAATATTTTCTGGAAGGGCCTATGAATGGTAAACTCAGTCTTTGCCTAAAAATGTCTTTTTTCTGCCTCACTTTTGAATTACAGTTTAGGTAGTTATAAAATTCTAGCTTATCAATTATTTTCCTTGTATATTTTGAAGATATTTTTCTGTTGTCTCCTGGCCTCTGACTATTGAACACTGTGCTGTCAACTTATTTTTTGCTTTTTTATAAGTAGTCTGTCCTTTATCTCTGTTGGCATTTAGGATCTTCACTTTGTTTTGTGGTCTGCAGTTTCCCTATTATGTCTAGTGTAGATTTATTTTCATTTCTTATCCTTGGACTCAGTGCAGGCTTTTATTCTGCAGATTCTTTCCTTAAAATTCTAGTAGAGTCTATGTTATTATCTCTTTGAATACTACCACCTCACTATTCTCCCTATTACTGTTTCTGGAATTTCTATTAAATACACATTAGACTATCTCATTCCTTGCACCTCATAACCTCCTTTTAACATTTTCCATCTCTTCATCATATTGCTGCATTTAGCATAATTTCCTCAGATGGGACCTCTAATTTACTAATTCTCCCTTCAACTTCTTTTTCAGCTTACAAACTTTTAATTTAATAGCTAGTTCTCATTTCTAGACATTCTAATTTGTTTCTGTTCAAAATATTACTTTTTTTTTTTTTTTTTTTTTTTTAAAATTTTTTTTTTTTTTTTTTTTTTTTTTTTGAGACAGAGTCTCACTGATGCCCAGGTTGGAGTTCAGGGGCATGATCTCAGCTCACTGCAACCCCTGTCTCCCAGGTTCAAGTGATTCTCCTGCCTCAGCCTCCCCAGTAACTGAGACTACAGGTGCACACTACCATGACTGGCTAATTTTTATATTTTTAATAGAGACAGGGTTTGCCATGTTTGCCAGGCTGGTCTTGAACTCCTGACCTCATGTGATTTACCCACCTCAGCCTCCCAAAGTGCTGGGATTACAGGAGTGAGCCCCACCTGCCCCACTTTTGGGGTTTTTTTTTGGTTACAATAGTAGCTAAAACTTACTCTGTGCCAAGCATATGTGTACTTTTCTAAGCACTTTACATATATTAACACACTTAATCCTTACAACAACCCATTGATATGATACCATTAGTATACCTACTTTACAGATGAGGGACTTGAGGCACAGAAATATTAAGTGACTCACCCAAGGTCACCCAGGTGGTAGGTAATAGTGATAAGATTTGAACCCAGCACTTTAGCTTCAGTTTCTGTGCTCTTAACTACCATGCAACAGTGCCTCTCATGAGGTTTGTTCTTTTCTTGGTGTTTTAATTACATCTTAGGGCTTTAATAATTTTAAACATGTTTATTTTACAATCCCTTTCCAATTGTCATTCTATGATATGAAGTTTTAGGGTATCTTTTAGTGTTATTTATTGTGTCTGCTGACTTTTAAGTCAGCAGGATTTTGTCCTCCTGCATTTCATTATTTGTGTTTGTGAGCTTATCTTTAAAGAAGCCTGTTTTTCTGTAACAATCCCCTGTGACCTGGTTGTAGATGTGTCCCTCAAGAGCAGTTTTGCATTTGCCACAGAAAGATCACCAGATCTGGACCTCTTTTTTGGCTGTTTATCATTTTGGGAGTCATTTATCATCATGGTTCCTGGACCGTCTGCAAACTTGAACCTCCAAGTTTGAGGTAGAAACAGACCCTGAGAATTCATTTCTCAGAGGATATTTTTCCCCATCCAGACAGAGGCATATAAATTCTTTTTTGTCTCTCTGTGCCAGTGAATCGATGGTTTTCTTAATCTACTCTTTTCAGGATGGGTGTAGCCTTTTAAAAACTGCTGCAGTTTTTTAACTAAGCCCAGCTGTGGCAGCATCCCACATCCTTACCACTCACTTCCCTCTTTGTTATTGACACACCTGGAGACTTCCTTTCTCTCTTGCCAGTTCATTCATGCATTTAAAATAATTTTCGCTGTATTTTGTCAAGCATTTTAAGGCAGTATGGCAGGAGAGTTTTCAGACTGTTTTCTCATATCTTATTTTAAGAAAATTAGGAATCTCATTCCACCCTTTAAAAAAAGTATGATGTTAATTATTTTCTCTTGGTAAGAGTGATTTAAAAATTGGGGATATCCATAGAAGTGTTAGGAGGAAAATGCAAACTATTCATTGTACCACTACCTAAAAGTGGCCATGATTTATATGTTTTCTCCTTTTTGTATTATATGTGTTTAGATATACATATACATATATGTGTGTGTATATATATGTACTATATAACTTGATTCGTGTGTGAATATCTGCTTATGTGTGCAATTTTTCATCTAAAGTGTATTGTATTTTTCTTACATCATTAAAATTCATTGAAGAACAAACAACTGAAGAAAAACTTCTGTCTTAGAAGCATAAGGATAAATGGGGGGGCATCTTCCTGCATATATTTGATTAGCTGTTCTGCAAATCTACACTTCTGCACCTAGAAATAAAAAAGGGACTAGCTGCACTAAGAGCCCTAGAATCCTAATTAACATTGTGCTGCTGATAGATGCCTTACATTTAAAGCAAGATCATTTGTTTCTCTCCCACAGAAATGATTTTCATTGACTATTCTGAATAACTTTATATTTTCGGTCTCCAATTTGCTGCAACTAAATCTTAACTACTCCCCCATTCTAGCTTTCTTGTTGAAATTTCTCTCTGAGCAAAGCCTGGAATGTCTGAAGTCATTCCCCAACACAGTTGCTAGAGATGGGCTGTGAAATAACAGAATTTAGCAGCAAGTCTCTCCACAGGCCAGTGTATAAAAAGGATCTGAAACCTAGGCTGGGAATGACAAGTATGCTAGAGGGAATGGCACTCCCCTGCCCGCCTTCCAAAAGCAGTTTGGCTTCAGGAGAGTGGGTGTGTGTTTCACTTGGTCTTGCAAATGTAGGTCTAACTTTGTCACCGCCTTTCCGTCTGCCCTCCAGCATCTGTGCCCAGTTGACGTAATGACTGTGGAAGGCAGATTGAACACTATTGAGAAGACAGTCTGGAAATTGCGAGAGGCAGGCAGGGTCAAGGATGGAAAGCATTCTTGGGAGACTGGGGTTCTCAGCTCACAGTAATTGAGAAATCGATTCAAACCCATGGCATACAATGAAATTATATGCGTGTGTGTGCATTTTCTAGAAGTTACCCCATGACCCTTCCAAGTTAAGTTAGCACTATACAATGTCTTGGCCAAATGAATTTGAGCTCCAAGTTAGGTACTTGAGACTCAAATTAGTTCCAAGCTAGTTTCTTAAAATTTATAGTAGAAATAATAGCCTAAAAATGTAATTTATTAAAAATTAAATTTAGGGCCAGGCACGATGGTTCCTGCCTATAAACCTAGCACTTGGGGAGGCTGAGGTAGGAGGATTGCTTTAGCTCAGGAATTTGAGACCAGCCTGGGCAACATAGTGAGACCTCATCTCCACTAAAATAAAAAATCAGCCAGGCATGGTGGCACACACCTGTAGTCCCAGCTACTCAGGAGGCTGAGGCGAGAGGGCCACTTGAGCCCAGGAGTTCAAGACTGCAGTGAGCCATGATCATGCCACTGCACTCCAGCCTGTGTGACAGAGCAAGACCCCCCTCCAGAAAAAAATTAAAATCTTTAAAAAATAACAGTTTTGATTTACAACTACCAGAATTTATGACAAAAAGAATTTTAAGTTTCAAAAGTTTAATGTGTACACTAAAAAATGAAAGCACAAAGCTTACGTTGCCAATAAGATATTAGAAACAGATTAGAAGTATAACTACACAACTCTACTTCCTGCAGATTAAAGTTTGCCAAGACTTTATTTGTATTTTTATTTTTTAAAAAATTTAAAAACTGAGATGTTGATTCATTTCTAACAGAGACACACAAATGTCTGATGGTGGCCCAGAAGGGCTGTCACTCAGAGTCAGGTGGGTGCAGAGTGGCGTGCAGGAGATGATGACCTAGCATGAGACAGGATGCATCACATCTGGGTGACGCCTCTCTCCAGGGAATCAGCCTGGACTAAATGCCTCTCCTGGGTCAGGATGCCCCGCATGCCCCGAGATGCCTTCTGGAGAGAAGGAAGTATGTGAGAGTATTCTGAGTTAAGTGAGACCTAAAAGGCCTGAGAAAACCCTGAAATGACTGAGTCTATCTGGAGCTTATTTGATTGTTTTTCTGCCATCAGATAGAATGACATCTCAAAAGACAAATTAAATTATATTACAAGAAAATAAAACTCAATCGCTTGCCTATTTGAGTTTGTGGCCTGTGAAAATCTTGCCCACCAAACTACGAGAAGCAACATGAGGGGCTTTATGATAACTCTGCAGGTAGGTGGGCATCTCATGGAATCCAAGGGGAAAGGCATGGGCTAGGCTGAGAAAGGACTAGAAACAGGAGCTGAAAGTCATTGGGATCTTTTCTCAGCTGCCATGGCTGCATATCTGTTTCTGTCTTCCCTCTCTGAGGCCCATCTTTCTCCTCATCTCCCATTCATCTGACAGAATATAGTGGCATCAATGCCTAAGTTACGTGACACAGTTTTAGCCACATGCAGATTCTACCTTTCTGTATCTTGGTCTCATTCCCAAATTCTTGGACAAGAATCTGACTGGCCCACTTAAGTCCCATGTCTGTCTTCCTCCATTCAATCAATGGTGGCCTGAGGGGCATTAGCCCATGGTACAGATATGACTGCTGTGGGTTTATCACCTTGGGTCAGGGGACAGTTCCCAGGTAATTGGAAATGGCTGTGAGCTGGGAGGACACCCCAAAAGATGATGACTTCTCAGTCACTATGGGACCTATCCCTCACTTTTCCCATCTAGAAAATAGAAGGAATAATATCTATAATATTCCTAATTTTAAGTGAAGGCAAAGGGAATTAACATGTATTGACTTCTCTCCATGTAGGAAGTCAACCAGCTTAGCACATCCTGAAAACAACCCTAAGAGGTGGGCATTTTAATTTCCTCCTTTATAGATAAGAAAATTGATGCATGTGGAGGTTAAATACCATAGCTAGTACATGAAAGCTCAGATCTAAACCCAGACAGAACCTGTGCTGCAGCCCTGGAAGCAGCTGTTAAGATTGAGATAATGTCTCAAAGCCATGCATTACATTCTCAGCTATTAAGAAACTGCCGAGGACAGTATCTTACATGTAATAAATGCTCAGAATTGGAAGTCTCATTAATAAGAGCACTCTCCCTTCAATTGCAGCGGAAGTCTTATCACAGAATGTTTTGCTCACATTAATCCACCAAACACCTCTGGGAAGTGGGCACCCATCTCCTTTGGAGAGGTTTCTGCCAAGACACATTTTATTATAATGAAAAGGGAGATGAAAACAGCCGCTTATACCTCTTTTAACTGTAACTGACCTTCAGCCACCATTTTGCTGCAATGGATTTGAGAGCTTCCACCTGCTTCATGTTGAGGTGTGAATTTGTCACCTTAGGAACCTGTTGTCACAGTCTTTAGGATGTATTTATGTGCTCTGATCTTCTGGCCTCCTGATGCTAAATATAACTCTTTTTTATTGGTACCGAGCTGATGTACAAAACTCAGGCTCTTTTTGTGAATGTTTGCTGAATGAGAGATTTGTTAACACCTACTGTATTCTCAGCTCTGAGAATATTAAACCCCTAAGATACAATGCAAGCCTCTGAGAGCAAACAGTCTTCTCTGTGCTATCAAAAAGCTAAGAACTTGGTCATTAGGGAATTGGAAATCAAAGCCACGATGAGATACCTCTTCATACTCAGTAGGATGGCTATAATACAAATAATTAAAAAAACAAACAAAAAAACAGAAAATAATGTGTTGGCAGGTGTTAAAAGAAAAATCTTTAGACAAATTAAATTTAACAGAGTTTAACTGAGTAAACAACAATTTGAGAATGGGGCAGCCTCTAGAATCAGGGCTGCTACGTGGTTGGCTAACATTTACGGACAGAAAAGGGAAAGTAATGTACAAAAAGGCAGAAGTGAGGTACAGAAACAGCTGGATTGGTTAGCTCAGGGTTTGCTGTATTTAAATACAGTTTAAACAGTTGGCTGCCTGTGATTGGCCAAACTAAGACCTGTAAAGGAAAGCAACATGCCTGTGATTGGCCAGAACTCTGCGATTGGTGCAAGTGTAGGTTACAACAGTCTGTTTACATATCCAATTAGGTTCCAGTTAAACCTTTAGGCTGAACTGAAACATGTAAGGAGGTAGCTTCATGCTAAACTTAATTTAACACAGTGATGTGGAGAAATTGGAAAAAAACACAACTAAGAACCAATTTTAAAGTCACCAGTCAGGTCTAGTTTGGGTGAAATTAATGCATGTTCACTTGAGAGCATTAGTCCTGTAATTCAATTGGCTTGATTGGTGGCCAACTTGCTTTGGTTAAAGATACAAATAAGGGACTTCAAACACCGTAAGTAGGTTTCTGGTCTGCTTCTCTGAGCATTAGTACCACAGGTAGAATGATCATGTAATTGATCATCCAAACTATGACAATTATTTCCAAGACAAATGCTAAAACAAAAAGGACACTGGGACAATAGGCCAACCCATGGCTGCCTTTGCTGGAGAAACACCAGTAACATATTGACAACCAGAGAACTGACTTTTTCTTTACCAAATCAATCATGGTAGATTTTACCATTAATCTGTTTAACCTGTGGGAAAAATGTAACAATGGCCCAATGACTGAACCAAAGGATACATACTGTGATTTACTAGGAAGCAGCAGTGGCAGGGTTCCACATGAAAAAATAGGTATCTTTTTCTCTTTTTCAGGTCTGCCTCTTCTTTGACCCATGCATGCTACCGTTTTCTTCCATGGGAGGTTGGTCAGAAAGTGGCAGCTCAGGGTAGATGTCAGGAAGACAGTAGTCAGAAACAGACCCAGAGAGGGATTTGGGCCACTGTGATAAGAGAGGAGTGGTTAAAGGTATGAAGAATTTACAGTTTATTGGCTGGGCACAGTGACTCATGCCCGTAATTCCAGCACTTTGGGTGGCTGAGGCGGGCGGATCACTTGAGATCAGGAGTTCGAGACCAGCCTGTCCAACATGGTGTAACTCCTTCTCTACTAAATATACAAAAATTAGCTGGGTGTGGTGGTGGGAGCCTGTAATCTCAGCTATTTGGGGGGCTGAGGCAGGTGAATCGCTTGAACCCAGAAGGCGGAGGTTGCAGTGAGCAGAGATTGCACCACTGCACTCCAGCCTGGGCGACAGAGTGAGACCCTGTCCAAAAAAAAAAAACCTACAGTTTATTGATTTCCTTTTCTTTACAAGGAAAAACAGTTGGCTGCCTTCATGTGTGACTTTTAATCTTGTATCTCTGCCCAGAGGCACATTTTGGAGATGATGCTGTTTAAATTTCCAAATCAATAAATAATCAGGGTCAAAGATCCAAAACTAGCAAATTGCTATTTCCAGGAAAAGATGCTGGCCTTGTCAATGTGATTCTGTCCTGCACATACCAGGGAGTTCACACTTTTCCTGCCCAGTCCTAGAGTTGCTTGGAGCTATTCATTCTACAGAAGTTCCATCCAACTATCTTGGTATGATTGCCACAAAGAACGTTTGAAGAGGGCTGAACTAGGTGGGCCTTAGAGACCTATAAAGGAAAGTAACATGCCTAGATTTTTATGTGTATATAAAGCACTGTAAGCGCTATGACTAAAGAAATGAGAATGTCAGTGTGAAACTTTTTGTGATTCTGCCTGGGCGTCCATCAGATGGCCTTTCTTCTAAGAGGTAGAATCAGAACACATTGGCTTAGACGCTGCTGTAGAAAACTGGCCCATCTGGCTATTCTAATTGTTTCAGAAAAGAAATACCACTGTATCTATATATGGATCTCTTGGTGTCCTCACTGCCAAATATACATAGATCATACAAGACCCTAAAACTGTTATCTGTTATGCTTTTGGCTACACTTTCCACTGGGCTTTTTTTCCCCCACTTTCTTAAATAAGGTTATTATGACTCACATTCAGCTTCCTATATTCTATGAATTCACCCCCTTCCAAGAAGTTGTTTTTTTAAAAATCATGGTTGTCTAAAAGCTTTATAGTTGTAAATTTCTCCTTTCCTTATGGTAGTACCTTGCTGTCTGTATAGAAAAACAACCACAATGTAACTGTTGAAATAGATACCTTTTGCAATGTCTTCCCAGCTCAGTACCCCCTTCCACTGAGAATATCTCCATCTCCATGAGACATAACGTTTGTGATGGTTCACTCTGCTCTCCTGTCCGTGAAGGGACTCCTGAGTTTGAGGTGTGCCAATCAAATTGGAGCTGGGGTTCAGTAATAGACAACCTGTTAACTGGAATGAGGGTAATGGAAACTGATGAGCAGAAGCTGCCATCGTAGAAAAGCATTCTCATCCACATGCTAGGAGAAGCAGGAAAGTGGATATTTTAAGAGAAAAACAGAACAGATGTGCAAAGTAAAGGATGGAAAATGATCTGGCTAGAGACAAAGAAGAGGAGGGGTGGGAGAGAGAGAGGAAGGGACTGGAAATAGTAGTTCCTGGTAGTTTTCTAGTTCCTGGTTCTCAGCTGTCATGAAACCCTCTCCTGTCCTTGGGTTCTGTGAGATATTCTAGACTTTTATACAAAGGTCTCCTGATTTTTTCCCCTCTAAGCTAGCTTGAATGAGTTCCTGTTATTGACAACCAGAAGACCATTGACTAAGACAACTAGAACCTACTTCATCTCTTTTGAGGCCCAGACCAGAAGAATGAACCTGGATTCTTCCTGAATTAGTGAAATACAATTACAGACATTTAGATCTGATGTAATTTAATCCAACATATTTATTTTATGGATGAAACAGTAGTGTCCAAGGAAGTTACATGGCTTACCCAAGGTCAAGGTCACACAGTTAGGGGATAGTAGAATTGGAACTAAACCTTAGGTCATTTGAATGTCAGTCTGGCTTTCTTTCCACTAAACAAATCTGCCTTTTAATGAAAACATTCAGCGTCACACTTGGTGCAGAGAACAAGTGCTCCCTCTTCTGAATGATGTGGTAGATCCTGCAATCAAGGGATTCCCGTCCTCAAACACAGTGGTGGGCCAGAGATCCAGGCTGAGCTTTTAGAGTATCACAGACTTCTAGCATCAGTGATTGGCTCAGAGGTGGGCTTCAGCTCCAAGTAGAACTACTTAAGGACTTTTTAGGGAGAATAATCAGGCACTTAGAAGGAGAGAATGTGGATCTCTCGTTTTTGAGCTCTGAGAAATTAAGGATCACATGAGCTTAGAGCTGCTAGGGGTTGTCTTTTCAGCATGAGAAGACAGACTGCTGAAGAACAGAGCCAGCACAGAGGAAAACAGAACCGAGAGATGGAGAGAGATGGATACCCGATAACTTTACCTGGGCACCTAGATTTAGCCATGCCTGAAGTTATCTAGTTCCTGAACTTATCAGTTACCTGACCCAGTGCATTTTCTTTTCTACTTAAGCTAGTTTGACTTGACTTTCTAGTATATGCAGCCAAGTGAGGTATAATACCAAAACATTGATGGCTAATCCTAGTTTAACTTTACATGCTTTTGCTTCTTATTTTTATATGCTACAGAGAGGCTATATCTATGGGTCATTGTAAACAGATGTCAGCTATTTTGGTTAAAATGTATTTAATATGACTTATTAAGACTAAACTAGGAGAAGTAGTGACAAATACAACTGTGTGTGTGCTTTTGTTTTCCAAGGAAGAAGAATAATTTTGTCCTAAAGCAGTAGATGGGCTTTTTTCGTTTGTTTCTGACCTCTTTTACACTTTTAGGACTTATGGAGGACCCCAAAGAACTTTCGTTATGTGGGTTCTGACTATCAATATTTACTGTATTAAAAATAGAAACTGAAAATCTTTAAAATATTTAGTGATTCATTTGAAGATAGCAATGATGAATGCATGTGAACACAAATAATATCTTAGTATTATTATAAAATTAGTTTTGACCCTGCAGGCCCCCTGAGATCTGTTCTAAAGAAAAATGTCAGTTTGTGTGGGATAAAAAAGAGTGAAATGTAGGACAAACTTGGAAAGTGAGTTTTATTTGCCTTCGTTTATAATACTTGAGTCTGAAAAGGAGCTCCATAATTTGCTGAAATCTTAGCAAAGTTTGCCTAATTTTGGTAAGCCTTTTTCGTTGTTTTACTGATTAATGCTTTCACCGACAATGTAAAAGGTTATTCATTACTTGCTGTGTAATCTGCCTGGATAGCAAAGATTCTAGGTCTTACCAGAATAATTTCCTGTGCTTTCTGTTGACCTTACTAGATCCTCGACTATTTAAAAAGAAAAAGTACAAAAGGTTTTCACTTATGAAAGAGCAAAGGTTCTTTTTAATCATGTTGCCTTCTATGTTTATTTCAAAATGCTTTTTTTGTGACTCAAATAAGTAATAAAGTATTGTTTCTAAGGCACCCAAGATCCTATCTTAATCGAGCATTCAAATATGTTCTGATAAGTTTTTTTTTTTTTTTTAATTTTTGTTCTCGCAAAAAAATCAGATATTAAATTTAGGAAAAAATAAAAAAAGATTTTTTTTTTTTTTTTTTTTTTTTTTTTTGCCATTCTTTCATCACAATTTTTTAACCTTTTTTATGGTAGTAAAATACATGGAACATAAAATTTAACATTTTCCCTATTTTTTAATATATAGAAAATTAGGATATCTATTACACCTAAAATATCTTTGAGATTTTCCAGTGGGTCCCTTGAAAATCACAAACTTGTTTCTTTCATCACATAAAAAGATAAGGGTTAGGTTTCTTTGATGTGTTACTATTGTAGGATTTGTATGAGAAGAGTTATCAAACCAGAGAAGGTACTTAGTCTTTCCTAGGTTAAATTTGTGTAGATAAAATATTGTTAATGTAACTATTTCAGAAATGGCATACAGATGGTCCCTAACTTATAATAGTTTGACTTATGATTTTTCAACTGGGTTTATTGGGGTAGTAAGTGCATTTTTGACTTCTGACATTTTTGATTTACGATGAGTTTATTGGGATTTAACCTCATTGGAAACCAAGGAGCATCTGAACTTTAGAGGAAATCCCTGGAGATATATCAGTGCCCTGACTGCTCATGATTTATTTTTACCCTCAAGGAAAACACTGATCAAACTCTTATGAAATTGGTTTGTTGTGTTTTCTTGTATTTATCAGAGTCCTGACAATGCTTTGCCCAATGATATTAGACAACAGTGTAGTGTTCTCAATCCGAATTTCAGTTATTATTTAAAATATTTCCTTAGCCTGGCCACAGTCTTAGATTTTTAATTTGAATTTACTATCTCCTAAGCTAGTTGTTTTCAACTATGGAGTTTTATAAAAAATAAAATGCCTAGGCCCTACTGCTGAATCTCTTTACTTCATATATTTGGTATATTATGTCTCATAATTATGTTATATCTCAATGTATTTTTCTCCATAAAAATTGTGTTCCTCCATTTTTATAAATCAGATTTTTTTGAATGCAAACTTAATTATTATCCTTAGAGACAACTTGCCTATTTTTTTATTTTTATTTTTTGGAACGACTTTATTATCTTTGGCATGCCACAGAAGCAACCACATTTCTTTACTGGTTGCATTATAATTATGCACCCCTCATCTGACCTGTCACATTTGAGGGCTACCAGTTATAAATTACAAACAGCCACTCTAGGTCTCTGTCATCTGCAGATTTTTTTTTTTTTTTCACTCTGAGGCTTATGTGAAGGCCCTGCTATGAGCTACAGGCCAGATTTTGTGTCTTCAGCCAAGGACAGTCTCAGGCTTGTACTAAGGCCCTGCAAGCTTGTGTGAAGACCCTGCTATAAGCTACAGGCCAGATTTTGTGTCTTCAACCAAGAAAGACAGTCTCAGAGCTTCATGGAGAAGGACTATATTGGATACTTCAAACTGTTGATACTTTAAAACATAGACTCTTGGGTATAGCTTTCTGAGCTGATATCTCTTAGATAACTCTCAGCTCAGATGAGTAAACTCAGTCAAGATCTCTAGGGCTCCTTTTAGTCTGGAGAACTGCTAACCCAAGACCCTCAGAACAAGAGTTACTTACATAAGACTAAATGAACTGAGAAGGGAAATTTTATTGTGTTTTTTAAAATAATGTTGTTGATTTTGTTTCAATGTTCTATAGTCTGGTTGTAGACATAAACCGATTTTTTCTAAGCTATCTATAACCTATAAAATTTAGTAGACTAGTTTTGTAAATTGTATTAGTTCATTTTCACACTGCTGGTAAAGACTTATCAGAGACTGGGCAATTTGCAAAAGAGAGGCTTAATGGACTCACAGTTCCACATGGCTGGGGAAGCCTCACAATCATGGTGGAAGGTGAAAGGCACGTCTCACATGGCAGCAGGCTAGAGAACTTGTGCAGGGAAACTCCTCTTTATAAAACTATCAGATCTCATGAGAGTTATTCACTATCATGAGAATAGCATGGGAAAGACTCGCCCCCATGTTTCAATTATCTTCCACTAGGTCCCTCCCACAACATGTGGGAATTAATGGGAGCTACAATTTAAGATGAGTTTTGGGTGGGGACACAGCCAAACCATATCATAAACTGAAATGAAACATCTAAAAATTGTATTTGATTCTCACTGATCCTATAGAATCCAGAAACTTACTGAATCTCTTTGCTTTTCATGGTAGTATAGTTATATGTAAAAGCTCAACAGGAATATCTTCTCCTTCTTACTAGGATATAATTGGATGAATCAGTTGTACAACCAGGGCCTTACCTGGAGTGTCCTTTTTGAGAATGATGCTTATTTTATCAGATGTGACCAGCCACTTTTGAGAAGCTAAAGTTGACTTTACTTATGGAGCCAATGCATACAAAGCCCTCCTAGGAAAACTGGCTGGTGTCTGGCTTATAGGATCCTAGCCTTACAGGAGGTGAGGAATATTATTCCTGTCAGGCCAGATAACTCAAGAAATTTGGAGGAATTTAAAAAAGAAAGAAATTAAGCCAAACATAAAGATACTATGGGTGACATTTTTTGGTTAAAGGTTCTAAAAGATCATTTGGGATTCCTTATTCAAACTTCTAGACAGAAGTTAACTTTGTAAGTGATTAACACTACATGGACCTGGATTTTGCAAGCCAAACTTAAGAATAATCTTCCTTTGGAATTGTTATGATCACGAAACAAAAGGGGACACCAGGGAAAAATTGTAAAAGACTTTGAAATAGACCAAAAGGTGGACTGGTGTCTTCAGTGGAAAACTGTGCCTTGTTTTAGAGCACCCCCCTTCCAAGTTTTCTGATTCTATAAATGATGTGCCTTTCATTATCTTTGAGCTCCTATATAGAACACTTACAGGAATGTAAAAAGTTCTTGTCTATAGAAATAAAAATTGTGTTCCGTGAATAGCAATTGATTATTGTCCCATGGATATTAACCAGTTTTACATCTATTTGTACATTCATTTCAGCATTCCTGATTCAATGATAAAAGTGTAGTACATTGAATGCTCCTACATAGCATCTTATTAGTTCCCTTATGAGTTAATTAAGAAGTTAAATAAAATCTTTGATGTTTCAGCCTCTATTTTTATGTGTCATGATTTTACCTTTTTTAAAAAAGTATCCTTTAAAGTTATTTGCCTATTGTATATTTTCCTATTTCTTTGCTTTCACACTTTCTCTATTAGAAATTGTGTCTCTTGTAAACAGCATATAGATGAGTTTTGTTTTATTTTTATGTATTTATTTATTTATTTATTTTGAGACAAAGTCTTGCTCTGTCACCCAGGCTGGAGTGCAGTGGCATGATCACAGCTCACGCAGCCTCAACCTCCTGGGCTCAAACGATCCGCCCACCTTAGCCTCCTAAGTAGCTGGGACTACAGACACAGGCTACCATGCCCAGCTAATGTTTTATTTTTTGTAGAGACAAGGCCTCACTATGTTGCCCAGCCTGGTCTCAAACACCTGAGCTCAAGCAATCCTCCTGCTTTGGCCTCCCAAAGTGCGGGGTTTATAGGTGTGAGTCACTGTGCCCGGCTGTTTGGTTTATTCTGTCTGGCACTCTGTGTTTTCATCTGTGGGTGAAGTCACACCTTGATTCCCATATTCACATTGATTATGATTACACTTAATTGGAATTAGTTATTCCACCTTGGCTTCTTTTTATTCCTTTCTCGCTATCTACTGGATTGATGGAGATTTTTTTTTATTTTCCATTTTTCTTTCTACTCGTTTGGAATTTTTCATTCTTTTTCTAATACTTAGTGGTTACCTTTGTGGCAGAGACTGTTAGATGCCCCGTGTCTTAGTCCATTTTTGTTGCTATAAAAGAATACCTGAGGCTGTGTAGTTTATAAAGAGAAGGGGTTTATTTGGCTCATTGTTCTGCAGGCTGTACAAGAAGCATGGCACCAGCATCTGCACCTGGTGCAGGCCTCAGGCTGCTTCCACTCAAGGTAGAAGAGAGAAGGGGAGCCTGTGTGGAGAGATCACAAGGCAAGAGAGGAAGGAAGGTAGGGGAGGGGGCAGGCTCTTTTTAACAACCAGCTCTCGGGAGTGAACAGAGTGAGAATTCACTCATTACTGCAAGGATGGCACCAAGCCATTCATGTGTGATCCACCCCCATGAGCCAAACACCTCCCACTAGGCCCTGCCTCCACCACCAGGGATGAAGTTTCAACATGAGGCTTGGAAGGTCAAATATTCAAACTCTAGCACCCTGCAATAGTCATTCTCCTTTTCTTCCTTAGCAATAAAATTCTGGAAAATATACCTTGCTGAAAAACTACTGATACAAAGGAAACAATAATATGTAACAGGAAGTTGCTGGTTGGGACTAAAAGAGTAATTACAGTTGGCCTGTGTTCCTCTGTCCTTCCCCCTTTTATCCTGCTTGCAACGTGGGTGTAGATGGAACTCCGGAAACCATCTTGGACCATGAAGCAACTCTGAGGCTGGAAGGCACACACTAAGGACGGTGAAGCAGAAAGAAGAGCTAAAACCCTGATTATTAAGAAGCGGCCAATTCCATCCTGCACTGCCCACCTCCAGATCTCATTCATGTGAGAAACAAACAGAAAGTTCTATCTTGTTCAAGTCACTTTAGTCAAGATTTTTATTATCAGATGAATGCAATTTCTAATTGATACACCTTAAAATTTTCAACATGTACACCTGATTTAACAAAATCTAGAATTAAGTCAATACCTCTACATGCATTATAGACCAAAGGTCATGCTATAAGAACTTTGGGTATATAGTCAAATTCCTCACATTTTAAAAATCTTGTTTAATCACTGCATTCCTTCCCCATCTCACTCTGTCACACACTCACATATTTATTTTCTCAGATCCTTACAAGTTCATGAGGCATATGTCCTTACTCCATTTTTACAGATGAGAAAACTGGGGTTTGCAGGGGTTAAGTAACTTATCCAAGATCACACAATTAATTAGTGGCAAAGTTATAATTTGAAGTCTTTCTAACGCCCAAATGTTTCCATTGTGTCACATATCTGAGCTGTGCTCTTTCCATTAGCCACTTTCCCATTATCATAGCTGATGACATGCACAGCCACCATCTGGGGCAGGCTTTAGTACAGCACTCTGTGCCATCATCCAGATCACCGAATCATAGTAAATGGGTGTGTCATAAGAGATAAGGCTGCCATAGAATCACAGCAGCTTCAGGCTTAGTAAATTACCTGGATACACACCTTTTCCTAGAGGAAATCCCACATCTTCATAGGAGATCTGGTGTAATGCTCTTGGGACCTCTCTCTAGAGGAGAAGCTAATATCACTGGGTACTAGTAAGCCTCAACAAACCTAATAGAGACAGAACTGTCATCATTATCAGAAAAGTAACAGAGAAAAATGTTAAAACAATGGTTTTGTGACCTTAAAGTCTGTGTTAGTCCCTTAGCACCACCGCTGAGATTTTGCCGAAAGGGACGTTTTGTGTGTTGGGCTTACTGAAGCAAGCCCTTGAAAGTGTTCAGAAATAGGGAAAATGAGAAACTGTTCCAGCTGAAAATATGGGCAAGGGGGAATCATTGAAGAAGACAGAATATTGAAGTGTTCAAATGAATAAAGAAGCTAAAAACCAAATCGTAAGTATTTCTGTTTCTTTGACATATATAAAAGGAAAATGTTTACCAGGTGAATGTGATCAGCTAGGCATGTTTTGAAGGCAAATGTAACCAAATCATGTAACCCCTAACTTGCTCAAATTCTACATCCCAACCTTTCAGAGGAATGTCCAAAAAGGAAATAATTTTGTAAAAACTAAGGTTGGAAGATTCAGAAAGAAAATTCAGAATGAATTTTCCTAGCCCCAGAGTAGCAGGCTGAAGGAAATCCTTTTCCAGAGCTTTACTGGGCATTTGGGATAAATCACAATGACTCATTTATATAGATCTTCAACTTTTGCTGATCTTCCAACTTGATTTTCTTTCAGACTCTAGTTGCAGTGACACATAACCTTTGGCACAGGCTTAACTCATATCTGTCCTCTACTTATCCTCCCCGCCCCACTGCTGGGCTCATTGTTTTGGAGCACAGTGCAGGGAGAAGACAGCTCTCATCCTTCCTGTGTTGCTCTCCTGGGAGTTACTTCTCCAGATCCTATGGTCTTTTCACCTCTCCCATCAAACACCTGTCTCCTGACCACCGTCTCATGGAACCTGGGGTCTACAGTCCCTCTTGATACAATGAGACAACCTTGGGCTGAGGTGAAGGGTGAATGTGGAACCACCTACGCTTCCCTCTCTACCTACCTCCTCCTACTGTATAACTCCTATGTGGATAGAGCAGATTTATCAGAAAAGTAGGGCTAATTAAACAGACTTACAACATAGGAGTGAGTGAATCAAAGGTCAAATTATGTTAACATCAAACTTACACTAGAATAAAAGCCATGGAGAACTTGAGAACAGAGATGGGCAGAAGAGTCAACATTAGCAGGACAGTCTAGGGTGGCCTGTAGATTCCATACTGAGCTCCTGATGTCCTAGCCAGTGGGGTTTGAATATGTCTCCTCTTCTTGCCAACACACATCTCCCAAAGGCAAATGGTGATTTTCAGAGACAGCAAAGTCCAGATTTCTATAAATGAACAGAAGCATTCCTTAAATACGATGAAGATTGTACAACTCTGCCTGCTGGTGGGGTAAGTTTTTTTGTTTGTTTGTTTTGTTTTTTGAGATAGGGCTTCCCTCTGTCACCTAGGCTGGAGGGCAGTGGTGTGATCATGGCTCACTGCAGCCTCGACCTCCAGGACTCAAGGGATTCTCCCACCTCAGCCTCCCAAGTAGCTGGGACTACAGGCACATGCCACCATGCCCAGCTAATTCTTGTATTTTTAGTAGAGCCAGGTTTTCACCATGTTGCCCAGGCAGGTCTCGAACTCCTGGGCTCAGTCATCCACCCACCTTAGCCTCCCAAAGTGATGGGATGATTATAGGTGTGAGCCACCACACCTGGCTAGAGAGAAGTTTTAATTTTCCTTCTACTTCCAAACCACAGCCAAAGGCTATAGGAACACAAGAAAGGGGGTATGGGAGCCCCTGGTGTTTCTTCACCTACTGGCTGCACAAAACACCTGGCTGGAGTTCTGAAATGACCACTGCCCTGTGCATGAGGCCTAAATACATCCCTACAACCTGGGATGCCTCACAGAACTCTCCCCAAGCAGGAGGGAGGCAGGGCAAAGGTTTATGATCTTCTTAGCTAAGCAACTGTTGGCTTTTCCAGTTGTTCTAAGGAAACAAAGTTTCAAGCAGCTTCTGCAGATGGACTTTCCAGGATGAATTTCAGCTGCTTTATGTGCACACCCTTTCCATTAGTTAGTAAAAATGACCAAAACACGACTGTTGCAAGACCTTTCTCTCTAAATCTGTGGTTCTCAAGTAGGGGCAATTTTGCACTCTGGGGACATTTGGCAATGTCTGGAGAAATTTTTGCTTGTCACAGTGGAGAGAGGGGAGGGTAGAGAGAGATGCTACAGGCATCTAGTGGCTGGAGGCCAGGGAATGTGGCTAAAAATCCTGCAATGTGCAGGACAGCCTCCAATAAAAAAGAATTTTTGGCTTCAAATATCAATAGTGCTGCTGTTGAGAAACCCTGCTCTAAAGACGTGGGAAAAAAATGAGATTTAGGTTCATCTGTGACCAATATTACCAATCATATCATCCTCATGTCACTCCTGAATTTTACTTTAAAATTCATTAGCTGATCTTCTTACACATCATCCCTAAGAAGTAGATTAAGAGTAATAACGGCATGTACTGAGTTCTTACTATGTGCTAGGTTCTGGAATAAGGACTTTATATACTTTATGTCACTGTTGTCCCTGTTTTCAGAAAAGAAAACTGAGCTCCGAGCAATGAAGGAAGTTGCAACTGGACATAAAACTTAAAATGGCAGAGGGAGGAATCAATGCAGACATGGAGTTCTGAAGCTTTTGCTGTTGCTCTCAATGCATTTCTAAGGAAACCCAACAGTATCCATTTCACTGACCAATTGGTTTGTACTCAAAATTCTATTTTTCATAAGAACTTTTCATTTTCTGACAAAAACTATTTGTTAAATAAACATAACTTCATAATTGTGATCATTCATCACTTGGAGCAAATTTGACTATTTTAAAACACATGGATTTTTAAAAAATCCACTTTAAATGGTGGTGCCAGGTAAAACTGCAAGGAAGCTTGTGCTATCTGGAGACACCCATACTTTTTTTTTTAAGGAACATTTTGTAACTTTACAACAGCATATTGCATTTTTATATTCATGTGCCTATCTCCTTCATTGTCCTGTGTATTAGTTTTCTACTGCTTTGCATGAAGAATTTAAACAGACCTAACAGCTTAAAACAACACCTATTTATTAGTCCACAGTTCTGAAAGTCAGAAGTCCCAGCACAGCCATGGCATCACTGGGTTCTTGCTCAGGTTCTGCCAAGGCTGAAATCATAGTAATAGGCTCAGTTCTTGTCTGGAAAAGACAAGTTTGAGAAAAAAATCTGCTTTTGAAGCTCATTCGGGTTGTTGGCAGAATTCAGTTCCTTGCAACATTGGCCTAGGCAAATAATTTATGACTAAAACCCCAAAGGAAGTGCAACAAAAACAAGAATAGACAAATGGGCCTTAATTAAACTAAAAAGCTTCTGCACAGTAAAATAAATAATCAACAGAGTAAACAGACAACCTACAGAATGAGAGAAAATATTTGCAAACTACGCATCTGACAAAGGACTAATATCCAGAATCTACAAGGAACTCAAACAACTCAACAAGAAAAAAACCACCCCATTAAAAAGTGGGCAAAGGACATGAATAGGTATTTCTCAAAAAAGACAAACAAGCGGCCAACGAACATATGAAAAAATGCTCAACATCCACTAATCATCAGAGAAATGCACATTAAAACCACAATGAGATACAATCTCACACCAGTCAAAATGGCTATGATTAAAAAGTCAAAAAACAACCGATGTTGACGAGGGTGCAGAGAAAAGGAAACACATACACGTGTTGGTGGGAATGTAAATTCGTGCACAGTGCCTGGTTCAGAAGACACACTTTAAAGAAAAAAGCTGGCTGAATGTTTATAACGTGTCTGTGTTTGTAGTGTTCAAGTCCTGCGGGCGAGGACCCTAGTGCATTTTCTGCAATCCAGTAATGCCTGTCCGGTACATGGCAGCCAGTGAGCACTCAACAGGTGCAATCGTTGGGCCACACACTCTTGTTTTAAAATGTGCTTTATCCTCTTGACCTTTTTAGGTTATGCAATGTGAATTCAAGCTGAATAATACTGAAGCCAGTCTTACGAGGCTTATTTCTAAGAAATATTCAGCTTTATTAACGCAAATAAAAATAATCACACACCCTTCCTTTGCAAGTGAACATTCATATTAGTGTCTGATAAATGCATTAAGACGACACATTCCTTAAATCAATCGGAGAACAGAACTTTGGTTTCTGCAAAAAGAAAAACTCCCTTTTCCCTAGATTTTCTCAGCTCCTCCAGTGCTAGCCCCAGACAAGGTCCAAGTTATCTGCAGTTCTTTGGCCTCCCTTGCATTTAAATCGCATTTGGGTAAACGCTTCGTGGGCTTTCTAACTCCACAGAAACGCTAACCAGGTATTGGGCGCTCGCACCGCTTCCAGGTAACCAGCGAAGCTGCGGATTCCAGGCCCGCGCTGTGACGTCACCGGGCTCGCAGGCCGCGGCGCGGTCTCAGGCTCCGGTGATTGGCTGGGGTCCATGACGTCACGGCCCGGGGCGGCCCCGCGATGGCCAGGGCCCCGGGATGCTCCGGGTTTGTTTAAAAATAAAGGGGGGCGGGAGCGCCCAGGAAAATCCGGGCGCCCTCTTATACACATCTAGATGTGTATAAGAGACAGAGAATATTGAAGTGTTCAAATGAATAAAGAAGCTAAAAACCAAATCGTAAGTATTTCTGTTTCTTTGACA
>NW_012101209.1:2617337-2623993 GCF_000951045.1 Mandrillus leucophaeus | reverse complement strand
TGTTGCGGGCGCCGTTTCGGGAACCCGACCTGACGGCCAGTGCGCGTTGCCTGGCGTGGAGCATCCCTGGGGTGTGGGTGTCACCCGCGCCCCAGCAGCCTGGGCTGGGGCGCACGGATTCTCAGGCAGAAGCCCAGGTCCAGAGCTTCCCACATCCAGGCGTCCCGTCCAGGTTAGGAATCCCGCACCCCTCCGGTGCCCAGCCTCGGCTCCTCGCCTTGCCCCTCCCGGGAGAACCCCGCTCCCCGCCCTCGCGGGTTAGTCCCTGCACTGCCTGTTTGGACACAAAGCTCTGTCCATACTAGCGATGCCCGATCTCCTGGACCTTCGTTGCGGAATTACACCCCGGATCTTAATACGCACGCGCGCCTGCGCATACACCCCCAACACACACACACTTATGCTCACACACTCACCCTCACACGCGCACACTCACGCACACACGCGGGCACGCCTCTCCCCCTGCCCCCGCGCTGCCCTCGCCGCCTCTCTGAGCTGCCCGAGAGGTGTGTGTTGGCCCGGGCAGGTTCTCTCCAGCTGAGGCGGTGGCCCCAGCCTAGCTGAAGCCTGTCGGCGTTTCCAGATGAGGGGGAATCCCCTCAGCCCCGGCTCAGGGGGACCGGGAACTGGAACTGCGGTGTCCAAACCTTCCACTTTGAATCCTGCGCCCACCTGGGATCCCGGCTCTGGCAGTTGAGGGAGGGGATGCAGAGGGCAGGGGAGTCGGGGTGGGAGGGGCGGAGTAGGGCGAGCACGGTGCTCATGAAGTGTTTGTAAGGATGGGGAATAAATAATGATCCCCAAATGTAAGATGGAGGCGGCCGTGGGCGCGGGTGACCGTGTGGTCGCCGGCCTTGTGGGCGGAGGTGGGGCGGTGTGAGGCGCGGCCTGGTGCAGGCTCCTCAGGTGGGGGAGACAAAGCTGGGCCGTGGTCCTGCAGCCGCGCGCCCTGACCACCTATGGGAAGTTCGCGAAGGAGTTGGGGAGACTGCACGACCGCCTTTCTTGGTCCTGGAGAGGTGAAGGCTTGTATATGTCTGGCCAATAAAGCATTCCCTCCGCGCACACGCACCCCCCGAAGAGGGCAGGGATCCACCTGGACATTCCAGAAGTGGCACTCCAGAAAAGGAATGGCCTTGTGTGACAGCCAGATATGAGTTCTGGCTCTGTGACTGTGCTCAAAAATACCCACCCTGAGCTCAGTTTCCACATCCAAAAAAATAGGTATAATAATGCCAGCACCGAGGTGTTCATATAGGTGACTCACTGAACAGTCCCTGACACACAGCAAGAGCCCCACAAATTTGGGGTTAGAGACCTGGGGTTTCCCAGAATTTAGAGCTTGTCTCATTTTTTAAAGAACGTTGGTTTTCCCGCTGTAAAATGGGGCTAATCAGAATGCCTCCAGAAGAACCAACTGAAAAATAATATTAATGCCCGTAAGCCCATCTTAACAGTAGGTAAAGTAAGTAAATAAGTGTTCTTTTTGCAAGGAGTGGGAGATCATTAAAACGGGATTCACTCCATCGCAAAAGTGTGAGAAAACCCCCAGGATACAGTGGAAAGGGCACCAGAATCCAGCTGACTGTAAAATGTTAGGGTTTGGCTAGGGTCCCTTCCAGCTCTGGGCTTCCTTCATCTGCCAGCGTCCTTTCTCCCTCCTGACCATGTGAAACAGGACAAGAATGGCTCATGGTTCTGGATTTCACTGGGGAGAAGCCCACACAGCCTTCCTGCTGGGACTGCCCAGGCCATACCCAAAGAAATGACTCCAAAGACAGTAAGTGGGCCAGGAAGACAAAAGGCTATTCTCTTGCCATGAGTATGTGTGTCCAACCATCGTTCAGAAGTAAGAAGTACTATATTATTTGTATCAGGCCTTTCTCTTGAGGCCACCCATATTTTAAATATTTTCCCATCTGCATGAGAAAAATGCTTGAAAGTGCCATGTAAACTGACAATTTAAATAGAATAGATAGAAAGATAGAGGATGGGGGTGGGCAGATGATTCCTTGGGTGGAATGGAACTTTCTCCAAGTTCTGGAGGCTCTAATGGACAAGATGCCAACCTCAGGAGTTTTCTTAGCCAGACCTCTTGAATCTGTCCCAGGCCAGGTTTGTCAAGCTACTGTTTGCCTCTAATAAGTGTCCTGCCTCAGTTCTTTTCTTTTTCCCAGGAAAATGTATTAAGCATTAGACAAAAATGTGAGATGAGTGGAATTTCTGTTAGTTGAAGGACTTAGCAATAAGAATATCTATGTGAGCATTTCTCGATTTACAAAAGTATTTCCACATCATTCATTCATTCATTCAGCAAACATTTATTGAGGGTTTACTTTGTGCCAGGCGAGTGCTATCTTGAATACAAATAGGATCTCTGCCTTCATGTTCCTGGGGCAATTTTTACTTGTCTAGGAAGCAGTGTGGTGCAGTGGTTAAGCACACAGGCTGTAGATCAGATTGTGTGGGTTTGCACCTCAGCTCCCCACATTTGTGTGCCTTGGGGAAGTTATTTAACCCCTCTATGCCATACTTTTTCTTTTTGTTTGTTTTTCTTTTTTTGAGACAGTCTTGCTCTGTCACCCAGGCTGGAGTGTAGTAGCACAATCTCAGCTCACTGCAACCTCCACCTCCCAAGTTCAAGTGATTCTTGTGCCTCAGCCTCCCTAGTAGCTGGGATTAAAGGCATGCACCTCACACCCAGCTAATTTTTCTATTTTTAGTAGAGACAGGGTTTGTTATGTTGCCTAGGCTGGTATCGAACCTCTGGGCTCAAGTGATCCTCGCACGTTGGCCTCCCAAAGTGCTGGGATGATAGGCGTGAGCCACTGCGCCTGGCCTCTCTGCCATACTTTCTACATCTGTAAAATTGGGATGATAATATTAGTACCTCCTGAGCAGAGTTGTTTGAGAACAGTGTCTAAAGTAGGGGCAGCTTAGATAGTCTAAGCCACTGTCATTTTTCATCGTATCTCCTAACTTGTCTCCTTGCTTATAACCTCCACCTCACTCTTACTGTAAGTACTGAAGTGGGGGTACTAAATAGATCCAAAATGACTGCTTGGGGAGACTGACTCTAAGCCACTCTCTACCCAGCAGTCATGTTGGATCTATTTAAAATATAAGCCAGATCGTGTCACCACTATTCCCCACCTCAGCTGAACTGACTTCCCATCTTTTATAATAAAACCTAAGCTCTTGCGTTGGCCTCAGGCCCCCACATGATCTACCTTCCTGCCACACAGAGCCTTCTAGTCCTTAGACATGCCAAGTGCATTCCTGCCTCAAGGCCTTGGCTCTTGCATTCTGTCTGCCTAGAACCCTCTTGCCCCAGATCTTTACACGGCTGGTTCCTCGATACTCCTGAGGCCCAAGAGAAACCTTTCTGACGACATGTTCTTTCACCTCACCCTCTGTTATTCTTCCCATAGCACTCGTTAGACTTGGCATTCTCTTTTTGGTTTTCTGCCTCCCCAACTGGACTGTAAGCTTCATGAGAGCAGAGGCCTTGTCTGTGTTATCACTGTGTTCTGGCATTTGGAACAGCATCCAAACATGATGGGTGCTCAGTACATACCTGTAAGGATGAGTAAATTATAGTCTAGTGTAAAAGACATGTCAAATGTCAAGAATTCAGTTTCAAAGAATAATAATAATAACCGTCACTTATGTTCAGTTTTTTATGTAGCAGACGCTGCTCTCGGCACTTTACATATGCCAACTCATTTAACTTTAGTACTCTCACAAGGCCATCTCTATAATTATCTCTGTTTCACAGAGGAAGAAACTGAGACATGGCAAACTTAACTAACTTTTCCACAGTTAATAAGTGGTAGAGCACGTTGAACTACAGCCCTGTATTGAATGCATGGCATCACAGGAGTGACAACAGGGGACCCCATCTAGACTGGGTTCAAGGGTCGCTTATTGGGCCTCACAAAAATTCGTTGAGGTAGATATTATTATTCCCACTTTATAGGCAAAGAAACTGAGGCTCAGGGAGTTTAAGGGGCTCATCCAGGACTGTACTACTAAGAAGTGACAGAGCAAGGACTTGAGCCCAGAGGCTTGTCCTCTCCACCATGCAGAATGGCCCACAGGTGGGGTCAGGCCAGTAGTTCCAGGGGCACGAGATCAAGGACGCCTGTTTATTTTTCCTCCATTCTGGGTCCCTTGCACATACTTCTCTATCTTGCTCCACAGCCCATCCCATCCATGCCGACCCTTGCCCCTCTGCCAGGGACCCCTCTCTGTGGGCCCCATCATCAGGGCCTGCGGTGAAACAAAGCTGCTAGTACCCTGTGTGTGGAGGGAGTTCAAGGGCATGGCCACCCTGCCTGGCTCTACAGGTTTGACAAGGGAGGGCTCCTGGCCCTGGTCAGTGGGGTCCGCGGAGTCCTTTCTGCCAACTTGGAAGGTCCTTGGGGTCCTGGCAGGCTTGGGATGGGGTTTCAGCAGCCACTTGGATGCCAGATAAACAGAGGGGCACTCCTAGGCACGGAGCACCAGCTGCGTTCCTTCCTTGTCCTGGGCCACGAGAAATGAGGTCTCAGAACAAAGAGCACTGCCCTGCCCCTCTGGGGGCCTGGATGCTGATGACTGCGGGAGAGGAGGGATTCATTTCCCAGATTGCCCAGCCTTTCCTGTCAGCCCAGTCAGACACATGTTAGACTCTAACATTTTGTATAGTTTAATCCCTCCTCAGCACAAAGACAAAGGTAGCAATCATGATATTATTAAAGAAAAGGGCTTTATTTATGGAAGAACTGTGATTTAATTTTACACGTGTTTATAGAGGTGTGTGTGTGTATATATATATCCCCATTTGTGGTCTGAACACATCTTTATTATTAACTATGTGATCAAATAACAGCGTTCTTATTTTGGAGAAAGAAAATAGAACTTATTTAAATGAGATTGAGTCACGCTTATGTGGTGGTATAGTGGAGAGAAAGTACTTTCTTGTCTGATTTAAACTCTACCCTGTTTCCTCCTCTGTCAGATAGGGACAGTCATGCCTGTATTACATGATTAGTGTGAGGATGAAATGAGCTGTGCGTGTGACGTGCTCAGTAGACAGAAGGCATTCCACAATGGCGGCGCGTGTTCATACAGAGAGGTTATTTCTGGGAAAACGATAGGTCCTTTGTATATTCTTTGAGTAGTAGTCATGAGGAGAGTAGTTATGTTAATATGAGCTGAAGTAGATGGGAATAAGCGCTTTTTGGGCCCCTGCTAAATGAGAGTCGGTCTACAGGTTGTCTCCTGAAATCTTTAGATTCCCCCTTATTTTCCGTGACTTACAAATGAACGCACTGAGGCTCAGGTTAAACATTGTGCACAGAGTGTAGTTGAAAGGGTGTACACTCCTCCGTTGACATTCTGGCTCTGCCCTTGTTCCCTGTGTGACCAAAGGCAAGTTACTTAACCTCTTTGAGCCTCAGTTTCCTCACTGGTAAAATGGGTCAGTGACTGACACACAGATTGGGTTAGTCCTAGGTGTGGCCAGCTGTGCTCTTCCCACCATGTGCAGAAATATGTTTTGAGGTGGGGCCGGGTGCGGTGGCTCACACCTGTAATCCCAGCACTTTGGGAGGCCGAGGCGGACGGATCACCTGAGGTCAGGAGTTCAAGACCAGCCTGGCCAACCTGGTGAAACCCTGTCTCTACTGAAAACACAGAAATTAGCTGGGCGTGGTGGTGCGTGCCTGTAATCCCAGCTACTTGGGAGGCTGAGGCAGGAGAATCACTTGATCCTGGGAGGCAGAGGTTGCAGTGAGGGGAGATCGCACCACTGTGTTCTAGCCTGGGTGACAGAGCAAGACTCTATCTTACAACAACAAACAAACAAACAAACAAAAAAAAAAACAGAAAAAAAGAAATCTATTGAGAGGCATGTGGTGAATTGTGGCTTTTATCTTTTTCTGCCATCTGTTCCCAGGACAAGAATCAGGGTTTTGTTTTGTTATTTTGCTTTAGAGACGGGGTCTCACTCTTGCCCACGTTGGAGTACAGTGGTGTGATCAGAGCTCACCGTAACCTCGAACTCCTGGGCTGAAGCATCCTACTGCTTCATCCTGGCAAGTAGCCAGGACTACAGGTGTGCGCCACCATACCCAGCTGTTTTTCTTATTTTTTGTGGAGACTGGAATCTTGCTCTGTTGACCAGGTGGTCTTGAACTCCTGGCCTCAAGCAACCCTTCCGTTTTGGCCTCCCACAATGTTGGAATTACAGGTGTGAGCCGCCTGGCCAGGGATCCATTTTGGCTTAAGACACACCAGTTCAAAACGGACTCCCTTGGTACCGAGTGGCAGAAAACCCCCGCTTCAGTACTATGGTAAGAGTGAGTCCCAGAGGGAGGAGACACAGGAGTGCGTTCTTACCTCCCCTGCCACCCCCACCCCGCTTAAGCACCAGGAAGTCCAGCTTCTTACCCACCGGGACTTAGAATAGTAGGGGCGCACACATTGTACTCCCCCAAAAATGTCTGTAGGATTAAATTACCTTAATGACCGGAGACCACGTTTTGGTAAACTGGATACTCCGATCTACATTGTACAAAACAGGAAGGTGCTCATTTTCCTATTTGCAGGTGACATAGTTAATGTTGTCTTAGGCTGGGTGAGCTTTTATGGTAAACTCTGGCCTGACTTCA
>NW_012101209.1:2605153-2616477 GCF_000951045.1 Mandrillus leucophaeus | reverse complement strand
CCCCCACCACCCCACTCTGATCCACACTGAAGCTGGAGAACCCCTGCTTCCCTTTAGTCCCTGAAGCCTTCCCAGGCATTTCTCCTTTTATCCAAGGGAGGCCTGCAGGCTGCCAACGCTCTGACTACTGCCTTGTTGGAGAGTCAATATTTTCCATACCCAGATTCATGTTTGCCAGGGCATTGCTTTGTTCAGAGCATTGTTGAGAGCTAGAGGTTCTCTGATTCCTGCTATAGTTTTTTTCCTGGTCAAAATGAGTATTTGGTTACAAATGCTTAAAATATTTGCCAAGTTGAAGTTACTGTGGCCACGCCCAGTACCACAGGACTCCGGGCCTTCAGTTGTCCATTTGTCTTTGTACAGGACTAGATCCTATTTTCAGGATCACCAGCCCTGCCCCTAGATGGTCTCTCTGCTCCCCTTGGTTTTGGAATGGGCCCCTGTATCTTCCTAAGAGAATAACTGCTCTGCCCGCAACCCCCCGCCTGTTAATTTTCCTGAAGAGCACGTCTGTTTTATCTGTGGACACCACCTCATGAGATTGATAGTGCCTCTTTCTTTGCATGGGCTACTTAGAAAGCTTTGTTGGCAAATCTGTGTCCCATCTGTAGCAAGTAGCCAGGCCCTCATACCTTGCTGTTTGTCCTGGTCTCACTCTTGGATCTCATGTCTCTTCCTTTGTCTTTTTTTTTTTTTTTTTTTCCCCAATGACAGACTTATTTTTTTAGTTCATTTTGTCTTGTATCCCATGATACTTTGCCAGCTGCCTTGATTCATTTTGAAAGGAAGGAATTTAAATGGAACACTTCCTTTTTATGAGATACAATGGATATGAGACAACTAGCATTTAGTAAATGATGTCTTTTAAGTGACTGTGTACACCCGGATCTGTCTGAGTCCAAACCCCATGCCACTCTATCATGTGGACAAGGATTCAGTTACAACATTTTTTAAACCTTAAAACCTAACAGAACTGGTAATACAGGTGGAGATAGCCAAATGAAGGCAGTTTAGACAGAAGGCCCTTTTGTGGATGTTAAGTCTTCCTTCAACATACAGTCCTAAATCGCTCTAAAAGGAGAGTAATGGAAATTGTGGCATGAACAATCTCTTCATGAGGTTAGAAATGCCTTAGAAACACTTAGCTAAATAAACTGTCTGATTACCAAGCAGTGGTGGCTACACTGCAATGTATGATTCTGTTATTGTTTGAGTGATATACTTTTCTAAGTTTACTTTGTAATTTGAAGCCCAGATGTACTTTCTTTTTAACAAAGTAGGTTTACAAGCTTTTCATAGGTGCACCTGCTTCTGAATTAACCTCAACCCAAGTTGCCTCGGGCAGTGCTCTCAGTGAGTCACATTGGGTGTCTGATTTACTCATTGTATGACCATAGCCTTGTGGCAGATGGTAAGCCCACCCCTTCCCCTCTGTCTCCCCCATCCTCCTACAGATGCAAAGGGGGAAAGAAGGTACTTACGTCCACCATTTACTGAATATTCACTGCATGCCAGCCAGGCACTGCGCCAGGTACTTAACTCAGCTTCAAGTTTTCTGAAATGTGGTGCTAGATGTTAATCCCCTCTTTAACTTGGGTAATAATTTGAAATAAGCTGGAACTTTTACACATTTGAGTATGAAAATGGATGCTGAGCTGAACTTACTAAAGTAGAACTTTTGTTGTTCTTGCAGAATCTCCACTGATTAAGAATCAAGTGGCATAATGGATATACAAGTGCTTTGGGCTATTATACTTTTGTACAATGGAAGAGACTATTACATAAATGACATTGTGGTGGTTTGACAGCTTTAAGGGCCTCTCATTAGTAGGGAAGAACATTTGAGCTGTTCACTAAATAGAGAGCCCAGACGTTGTCTTTATTGGGTTGGGGAAGTCTCTAGAGAAGTCTGCTGGCATGAGAGCAACGTGTGTTGGAAATGGACCTTTACAACTATGAAACACAGATAATTGGGGTATAAAGATGGTACCTTGGCACCTAGTTATTCTCATTTGGATCTGGGGAGTATTTAAAGTCTGTAGGTGTAGAAACCCTGCAATGAGAAGAAAGGAGAGGAAATGTGTTTATTGAGTGATAGGGATATGGGGCAAGTGTGTGCTTGGCATGGACCATGTCTCCACATAAGACCATATCCTCCTATCTAGCCCCTGCATCTTGTTCTTATCTGCCAGATAGCTTTCTCCCAGACCTCAATACTTTTTTTTTTTTTTTTTGCCAGTGTTTAGCCATCATGGATCCGTCCCAACTAAAGAGTGATTCTTGTACCTGACAGATGCTCTGGTGTTACCCTGGTAACCCCGTGTCCCTGACTCACTTAGATATGCAGGGCAGGATCTTCTGCATTAAGAATGCTCAAACCTGTTTCTTGGCCTTGTTCCAGATCTTTGAACATTTATGGGAGAGGCTTGCCTAGTCTTAAAGATGTGCTAAACTGGATATCCTCATATGGAAAAAAGCCTTACCCAGTCTTCAGAAAAAATAAAACCTAGACTGGGCATGGTGGCTCACGCCTATAATCCCAGCACTTTGGGAGGCTGAGGCAGGTGGATCGAGACTAGCCTGGGCAACATGGCGAAACCCTGTCTCTACCAAAAATACCAAAAAATCAGTCGGTTGTGGTGGTGCACACCTGTAGTTCCACCTACTTGGGAGGCCAAGCTGGGAGGGTCACTTGAGTCTGGGAGGCAGAGGTTGCAGTGAGTTAAGATCATGCCACTGCATTCCAGCCTGGGTAACAGAGCGAAACCCCGTCTTTAAAAAAAAGAAAAGAAAAGAAACAAAAAACCCAAAACCAATCTCCTCTTAGTATGTGTTAGATTGTGAAATGATGCTTCGGTATGATGTCCTCTTAAAGCATTTTAGGGAAGGGAAGTTTTCAGAAAGGCTTTGTTTTCCAGTGACGTAGTGGTGACTTGGTGGGTTCTCTTAAGTTACTTGCATTTGGAAGTAAATTTACCACCATGCCCACTCACAGGCCGATCTGGGTAAAGAATGTCTTGTTCCAAGTTAATGCTTACAAACTATGCTTAATTAATCTTTCAGCCATAGCTGAAAGCAAAGTTAAGGATTTTGAAGGCAAAGGCTCTGGTTTCTCCTTCCCATGTCTGAAAACCGCCCTTAGCCTGCACAAGGTGAACAGTGGAAATCATTGGTGAGGAATGGCCACCCCCTGCCCTCTTTACTGTGTAGGAGCACATCTGATGACGAACAGAGCAGGTGAGGTATGGACCAAAAGCTTGGGGGCGTCTATAGATTAGACATTTTTTTCATACCTTTCAACACAAATCAAGAATGAATGTATGAATTTTACGTAGAATGGAGGCCTTCTTCAGATTCGTGTCATTAAGAAAATCTGCTTGACTTTTCTGAACTTCACACTGAGTGTAGTGACTTTGTGTCTTTGTTTTCTCCTTCCACCGCCCATGGGCACGCAGCACGTGTGGAGTGAGAGCGAGGACTGCCTGCCTTTCTTGCAGCTAGCACAGGATTACATCTCCTCCTGCGGCAAGAAGACGCTCCACGAAGTCCTGGAAAAAGTCTTCAAGTCTTTCAGACCTGTAGGTGCCTGCTTGGCTTCTAACCACAGCTTGTTTTCTATGGTGATTGTGTTTAGAATAACAGGGGTGGTGGGGAAGGTGGGCAAAACCTGGGATGACTAATTGTTTTTCTCTTGTCTGCCCTGTGGCTTAGAGATAGCAGCCAGTATAGGGAGGGGTGGGAGGAGAGGGACGGGATGTGACACAGCTGTTTGCTGCAGGGATGATGGTTATTTCTAGCATCACTTGAGTTGAGAATCCCTGATGGGGGGGAAGCAAACAGATCCTTTATGAGACAACTGAGTATTCCTGTTCTCCTCCAGGAGACTTAGAACCATGGCACTTGCAAGCCCGATGGAGGTTCTTTTATAATAGTGGGGCCTATATTTGGGGATTGCTGGGAAGCTGTATACAGGTTATATTAATACCTCCACGTTTGTGGGTATGGAAAGGGATGAAACTGGATACTGGCTCTATTCTATTTTTAAAAAGTCTCTTATATTAGCTTACTGTTGCTTTGTTTTCCCCTTTTGGGATTTAGGAATGTGTATTTCTGTGGCTAGCTGACAGTCTGTTTTCATTCTAGCTGATAAACCTTTAAAATGAATACTGACTTCTATTTTGAAGATTATCTACTTCTTTCTGTCTTCATTGGAAGATAAAGTCCCATCACCAGTGTCTCAATGTTTCCCCTAAGTTCAATTCCCTGCCCACTGTAAATACTGCACATGTTCAATGGTATTTGCTAGAATTTCTATTTATTTTTTCAAATCTGTTTTAATGCTGTCTCCTCTGCTGCATTTTCCAAGCTTTTATCCTGTTTCTTTGAACATAGTAGGCTTGGTTGCATAGTAGACTGTGTCTGATGATACTTCATTTTGTAAGTCTGTTTGTTCTTCTTTTGTTTCTGCTAGTTCTCAGACCTGGTATGTTGTTTCTCTGTGTGTGGGATTATCTCTGGGTGCTAGTTACTGTATTTGAAAGTTTACATGTGGGAATAAAGCGAGGCCTGAGATGACAGTACCTTCCTCCAGAGAGGATTTTTGTTTGCTTCTGTCAGGACTTGGGGGCCTATTAGTCTGAGACACCTTAGCACAGTGTAAGGCTTGTGGTTCTCCGATGGCTCCCGGGGGTGAGAAGGCAGGATGCGGGTCTGGCCTCCTGTGGCTCCTCCTCGTTCTGAGGGTGTGGGCCTCTGGGGGCTCAGCTTCAAGTGGGGATGGTGTACAGTCTGCTCCTTTGGAAGACCCTGGACTTTCACTTTGGTCCCTCTAGCTGTTAGAGTAGCACGAGAAAGCAGTGAAGTTTCTAGCTGCTTCTTCCAGGTCAACAAATGCCCTCAGGACAAAAGCAGCTTTTTATATTTGGCTTACCTCTCCTAGTTCATACTTTATATTTAAGAAGCTGTTTTTCATATTTAATTCAGCTTTTTTAGTCATTCTCAATGAAAGAGTTGGGCCCAGTCACTTTGTGCACCATTATAAGAAGTGGGATTTCACTGGCTTTTGTCACTCTGATTTGCTTAAGCAAATGATAGAAATCAAATAGAGTGACAAAAGTCACTGAAATCCCTTTTTTGTTTGTTAATTTTCTAAGCCAGTTTGGCACATTCAAAATAGAGACTTGACTTAAAAGTACCAGTCTGTCCCACATTCATTCATTCAATAAATATGTATTGGGTACCCACTAGGCACATGGCACTGTGTACTGCATTGTTCCTGGCACTGGAACTAAAGCATGAGAAGCTTAGATCTCACAGAGCCTGTGCTCCAGTGGGGGGAGACAGGATAGACAAGGACACACGTAATGTTGTGAAATGATACTAGTGATTAAGTGCCAAAGAGAAAGGAATCAGGGAACGGGGTAAAAAGTGTCAGGGGTCCTGGAATTTTTGAGTAGGGAACCAGGGAAGGCTTTGCTGAGAAGGTAACATTTGAGGAAAAACTTGGAGTAGAGAGTGGGCCATGAGGAAATCTAGGGGAATAGCATTTTCGGTAGAGAAAGCAGCAGGTATGAAGGCTTGGGGTTGGACGACACCTGTGTCCAGGGAGCAGGAGCAGCCAGTGTGGCTGAAGGAAGTAGAGAGAGGTGAGCCGGAGGAATTCCAGGAGTCTTGCAGTCACAGAAGGACATGGGCTCTTACTCTGGGGTGATGGGGAGCCCCCCAAGGGGTTAGGCAGAAGAGGGATGTGACCTGACTTCATGTCTTGAAAGTCTGTCTCTGATGACTGTTGAGAATAGGCTGTGTAAGGAGGGACAGATTGGCCACTGAGGAGGCCATTGCTGTCATCCAGGTGAGAAATAGTGGTGGCCTGGACTGGAACAGTCACGGCGGAGGTGGGGTGAGGGGTTGGATTCTGGAGATACCTTGAGAGTAGACCCAGCTGGACTTGCTGGTGGATCAGAAGTGGGATGTGGGAAAAAGGGAGAGAAGGGGGACTCCTGAGTTTCTTGTCCAAGCAGTGAAGGGAATGGCCTAGCCATCTACTGAGATGGGGAAGGCTGCAGGGGTGGTTGGTGGGGAGTTTGGGGTTGGTAACGTCAGAGCTCAGTTGTGGACATGTCAGTGTTGTAAATGCCTGTTAGACATCGAAGAAGGAAGATCACATTAGGCAAAATTAAAAAGAAATGGATTCCTCTAAATTTTAACTAGAAGAATACCTGTTGGCTAATGCGGTTCGCTTTGCAGCAGGTTTCCTCGCAGGGGCTCACTCCCTGGCCTGCCGCCAGCTGCTCTTTGTGGGTGTTGTCTGCGGTGGCAGGCAGCCTGCCCTCCCTGCAGGACTGGCTCACCTGGGAAGGGGAGCTCCAGCCGGGAGTCATTGTGCTGTTTTTCTTTACCAGGTCTCCGGTTGTGTTTTGGCATCCAGGCTAGCCACATGTAAACGAGGAAACAAACGTGGTCCAAAAGAAACCTGGATGCGTAGCTGAAGCAGTTGGATTGGTTGAGGGTGTTCTTTCAGGTGGCGCTGAGATGTGTCACGCGGGCCCACAGCTTTGATTTGCTGTAGCTGAGCTTCCAGGTTTCGTTTCTGAAGTGGAGCTTTACCTTGTGGGCAGGGATGTGGCTCCCCAGGTGAGGAGGCCTTGACCTGGCACAGCACGCCCTTTGGTGAGGAGGTTTATGGGCTGGGCCGCCCTCTAGCAGGGCCTGTTTGCCCGAGGGCAAGGCTGGTGGGAGGCACCTTCCCGGGCTGGTAAAGATGGAGTACTGAAGGCCTCAGGTTTCTCCCAGTCAGGATGCGCCCCAGACTGGATGAGAAGGAGCGTCACAAACCCGAATAAAGGACCACAGAGATCCCTGGAGAAACTTTGATACACTCCACCTCCACCAAATAGAGCGCTGCTTCCCAATGGCACCATGTATCTGTTTGTTTTATATAAGGGAACTTTGTTAAAAATAAGACATAGGTAAGGGTTTTTTGCTGTTATCACAGTTGAAAGTATCTGTTGCAGAAACGCTTACCCAAATACTATAGCTTATCAAGTGGTTAAACCAGCACACCATTTCCCTGAAAATACACGGGAGTCTCATCAATCCGTGCAGCTGCTTTTGTGTTTATCCTGGGCCAGCCCCAGGAGGTGGGTTTTTGCCTTCATCTTAGAGCAGCCCCATCCCGGGCTCTGCACGCCTCTTTTCCCTTGGCCACCCCATTGCCAGCCCTTTCCCCCTGCAGGCTCTTCAGAGAGGTCAGTTGCTATTTGTTGATGGCCTTCTACTGTCCTTTGGAACATCAGTCAGACAAATTCAGTTAACTTTGCTGAAGCTTGGGCACTCTTGCATCCATAGGCCAAAAGAGGGGTATCACCTCTGGCCTTCCTCAGCGGTCCTGCCCACAAAGCTAAGGCTATGCCACTTTATTTAGCACTCTTTTTACACTTTCAACATACAAACTTTGGGCCGGGCATGGTGGCACGTGTGTGTGATCCTAACACTTTGGGAGGCTGAGGTGGCAGGATCTCTTGAGTCCAGGAGTTTGAGACCCGCTTGGGCAACATAGTGAGAACCTATCTCTACAAAAAATAAAAACACCACACCAGGTGTGGTGGCACTCTTGTGGTCCTGATTACTTGGGAGGCTGAGGTGAGAGGATAGCTTGAGCCCAGGAAGTGGAGGTTGCAGTGACCCATGATTGTACCGTTGTGCTGCAGCCTGGGTGACAACGTGAGAGCTGTTTAAAAAAATGAAAAAGAAATGCAGACTTCATAGCTATACACATTATCCCCCTCTCACTTGCTAGCCTTCCCCCTAACTGAAATAATCAATGTCTCAAAGCTTCCCCTCCCCCCAAGAAATCTGTTGTTGGATTTGAACATTTAAGAAAAGGTCTGCTTTTTTCATTTAAGCCATCTTACTCTTTTATCTTTCCTCTACTTCATCATATTTTCAACAAAATGTATCAGTGTTCTGCTGTTGCCACAACACTGCTTCCAAGGGCGAGGGGCCGGGCCTAGGAATCCCAGGTCTTGCCCTCAAGGAGCGGACTTTCTGGTAGTTGAGATGGCCACGTAAATGTACAGGGGAACCCCATCACAAGACAGAGCATGCATTTGGGTCCAGATACTTCTCTAGATGCTGTGCATGGCAAGTGAGGAAGTCCTATTCCCTGCTCTGCCTACTGCACTCTACTGATTCTTGGGGGAGCTGTTTCTGTGAGCATGTTCTGCAGTGGGTTGCTTGTCATCTCTTAATCCAATTATGAGGGAACAGATACAACAGTTATGAAGAACCCAAGCTCTGTTGGCAGGCTATCTGGATTTAAGTCTCAGTTCTACCACTTGCTGGCTGTGTGACCTTAGACAAGTTACTTAACCTCTCTGTTTTTCAGTCCATTTGTAAAATTAGAAAATTAATGATGATAGTTCCCTTAGGGTTGCAGTGAAGATTAATGGAGTTTTTGTTGGATACTCAGTACAGTGTGTTACCCATGGTAGGCACTAAGTCATTGTTAGTGTGATGTGAATGGGATGAGGATACTAGACAAAATACTGTGGAGAAGTGAACAGGTTACCGTTTGGGGGAACCTTAGATTATTGGTGAAGAGAGAAAACAATTTGCTAAGTGATTTCAACATGAAAAGACATTAGAAGGGCAAGTCAAAAGTTTATCAACATTGGTTTTGGTAAAATTACAAACATTCACTGAGCACCTGATCCACACGACTCACTGTGTTAGGGGCTAGGACTCCAAGGAGGACCAATGGATGCTCCTGTCCTCCCAGAGGGCCACGTATACACATCTAGATGTGTATAAGAGACAGGCACGACTCACTGTGTTAGGGGCTAGGACTCCAAGGAGGACCAATGGATGCTCCTGTCCTCCCAGAGGGCCACGTGGCCAAAGTGCTCAGGGTTACGGATGATTTTTATTTTCTTCTTTTCCACATTTTCTAAGTTTTCTGTGATCACATTATCAGAAAATATATTTTTTAATGAAACTCTGTGGCTTCCAGTGTATTCGAAGTACTAGGAGTATCAGCGTGAGCAGGCTCATTGAGGAACAAAGCCAGGCAGTGGCTTCCTGAGGAGGTGGGACTGAAGAATAGCAGGACCTAGATGTGCTCAGAGCAGGGGCAGGGCTGGCCCAGGAGGAAGTCCGGGAAGGGTCCATCTTGGCTGCCTCAGCTCCATTTCCTTAGAAATGGCTCCATGTGGTGGAAGGTAGACCTGCTCTGCCCTGTCTTGCTCCCATGCCGTTTGGCCTCTAACAGGTACACTTGGCCTCAGTGCCCCCAGCTTTACTATGGGGGCACTACTGATTTAGCTGTCTTGTGGATTCATGGGGAACTTTGAAATCAGACTGAGAACCCAAAGGATTGTCAAAACCCAGACACTCTGCTAAATTTGGTCTCAGTTTCTGGCTTCTAACAGGTATTAGGAAATGTTTATTGGATGGGTAATTGAGTGTGGATTCTGCTGGCCGTCTTCCCTTGAGTGACCCACACTCTGCTCCACTCCGGTGACTTGCTAATGTTGATTACTCAGAGAGGTATGATTTTTACCTATTTTTCTTGCTACTGGCATGTCATATCCAAATGGCACATGTATGCAAATGTGACAATGCCAGGCAGGCTGTTGTTGGCACCCGTGAGCAGGTACTGCTACTTGTAGTGGTTTCAGAAACCCCCATCTATCGCTTTGGTAAGTGTGAGTTGGATAATCATCAGAGCCTTGCGTTTTTCTTAAGTGACCCTCCGTTGACAGTTGCTGGTCATACACGATTGAGCTAGAGAATGAAACAATGGTTATGGACCTAAATAATGGTGATCATGCCGTTCAGTTTTCCCCACCATCTTTTCATGTTTTATATTTAGTGTCAACTGACAGACTTACTGCTGGGTGGAAAACAGTTTACAAGGGAAGAAATAGCCTACTATTTCCAATTTAGCAGCAAAACTAGATTTTATCTTTGCCCTTTCGAATCCTCTCAGAGTGTTATGGGCTTAACAAGGAACTATTGCTTCCTCGAGTGTATTCTTCTCCTTACCAATATTGTGGACGTTAGGGTCCTGAGTCCCCTATTGCCCTTGCAGTTTTGTGTGCTGTTTGGTTGTTGCTGCTTCCACGGCCCACCCTGGAGGTGGATCCTGTGGTCCTTGTAGATTCTCACTCAGTTGGCCCAGGTCCTCTCCCTGGGGTTGCTGTGTGACTCTGCGTTTCTTCTCTCAAGAAGGAGAGACATTTCTGCCAGAAAAAAATCCCCCTAATTCTAGTTCACTGGCATGAGCAAGATTGATATTTTCAGTTTGCCACGAGTGGCTGGAGTGCTGCGGGTTAGATCCCACAGGAAAATCCTGTGTCCCAGAAAAAGTCCAATTCTTGCCTCTGCTCATGGAGTCTGGTCAAGAGCCTGGAAAAGAGAAAGAATCCACCTGTGAGAAGCTGCCTGGGTGGGTCAGGGAAAGTTTGATGCGAAAAGATTATGCACACATGTGGGTTTCATAATAAACATTGAATGTTGACAGTTTCTCTTTTTTTTTTTCTTTTTTCCTTTTTTTTTTTTTTAATCACTCACGTTATGAACATTCAAACCATTCTCTTTTTGAGAAAGTATGATGGCCTCAAAAGGTAAGAGAGTGCCTCCTCCTGCCCATTGTGGTACGTCCATCCTGCCACCCTTTTTTCCTTAGGGTCAGGACCCCACCAGGGGTTTCTGCATCCTGCCAGCATCACGATCATGAAGATAAATGGTGCCACATTTCCCAAATACTTTAGAGTTCTACCACCCTTGGCTCTTGGACTAACAGTATCCCCATCACCTGGGAGTCTGTTAGGGATGCAGAATCGGGTCCAACTTGAGACCTGTTGAATCAGCATCTGCATTTGAGGTAGATTGCTGAGCACATTATCCACACCTACACATAGTTAAGAAGAGAGACTGCTTAAGGGGAGTCCCTGGAAGGTGCATACAAGGATCTCTGAAGCCACAGGGCACGTGCTCAATGCACCAAAGCCACAGTTGATTGGCTGTGCTTTCCAGGGCATAGACACCACCTCCCCTTCTTTTATGAAGACCCTCTAGCCCACTGTGCTGAGTGCTCCCCACCCCCCACCAGAGACAGCAACTGCTAAATGTCAGCTCAGTATGACCTCGCGTAGTTTACACTATTATCCAAAAGACCTGAAGTTGACCCTACAGATAACAGATACTCTCCTGGGTCTGAGGAGCTGAATTCTCCAGAGCTGGCAGCTCTGCCTTTTGGGTGCAACCTGTTTGGATGCATGGGCCCCAGCAGTGCTTATGTGATCACCGATAGCTCAAAGGAA
>NW_012101209.1:2530533-2605103 GCF_000951045.1 Mandrillus leucophaeus | reverse complement strand
TTGAGCTAGAGAATGAAACAATGGTTATGGACCTAAATAATGGTGATCATGCCGTTCAGTTTTCCCCACCATCTTTTCATGTTTTATATTTAGTGTCAACTGACAGACTTACTGCTGGGTGGAAAACAGTTTACAAGGGAAGAAATAGCCTACTATTTCCAATTTAGCAGCAAAACTAGATTTTATCTTTGCCCTTTCGAATCCTCTCAGAGTGTTATGGGCTTAACAAGGAACTATTGCTTCCTCGAGTGTATTCTTCTCCTTACCAATATTGTGGACGTTAGGGTCCTGAGTCCCCTATTGCCCTTGCAGTTTTGTGTGCTGTTTGGTTGTTGCTGCTTCCACGGCCCACCCTGGAGGTGGATCCTGTGGTCCTTGTAGATTCTCACTCAGTTGGCCCAGGTCCTCTCCCTGGGGTTGCTGTGTGACTCTGCGTTTCTTCTCTCAAGAAGGAGAGACATTTCTGCCAGAAAAAAATCCCCCTAATTCTAGTTCACTGGCATGAGCAAGATTGATATTTTCAGTTTGCCACGAGTGGCTGGAGTGCTGCGGGTTAGATCCCACAGGAAAATCCTGTGTCCCAGAAAAAGTCCAATTCTTGCCTCTGCTCATGGAGTCTGGTCAAGAGCCTGGAAAAGAGAAAGAATCCACCTGTGAGAAGCTGCCTGGGTGGGTCAGGGAAAGTTTGATGCGAAAAGATTATGCACACATGTGGGTTTCATAATAAACATTGAATGTTGACAGTTTCTCTTTTTTTTTTTCTTTTTTCCTTTTTTTTTTTTTTAATCACTCACGTTATGAACATTCAAACCATTCTCTTTTTGAGAAAGTATGATGGCCTCAAAAGGTAAGAGAGTGCCTCCTCCTGCCCATTGTGCTACGTCCATCTTGCCACCCTTTTTTCCTTAGGGTCAGGACCCCACCAGGGGTTTCTGCATCCTGCCAGCATCATGATCATGAAGATAAATGGTGCCACATTTCCCAAATACTTTAGAGTTCTACCACCCTTGGCTCTTGGACTAACAGTATCCTCATCACCTGGGAGTCTGTTAGGGATGCAGAATCGGGTCCAACTTGAGACCTGTTGAATCAGCATCTGCATTTGAGGTAGATTGCTGAGCACATTATCCACACCTACACATAGTTAAGAAGAGAGACTGCTTAAGGGGAGTCCCTGGAAGGTGCATACAAGGATCTCTGAAGCCACAGGGCACGTGCTCAATGCACCAAAGCCACAGTTGATTGGCTGTGCTTTCCAGGGCATAGACACCACCTCCCCTTCTTTTATGAAGACCCTCTAGCCCACTGTGCTGAGTGCTCCCCACCCCCCACCAGAGACAGCAACTGCTAAATGTCAGCTCAGTATGACCTCGCGTAGTTTACACTATTATCCAAAAGACCTGAAGTTGACCCTACAGATAACAGATACTCTCCTGGGTCTGAGGAGCTGAATTCTCCAGAGCTGGCAGCTCTGCCTTTTGGGTGCAACCTGTTTGGATGCATGGGCCCCAGCAGTGCTTATGTGATCACCGATAGCTCAAAGGAAGCTTTGTGGACAGCAAGACCCTGGAAATGCCAACTCTCTTGTCCAGAGTGAGCATAAACTCTTTTTCCCAGTCAACTGAAAAAAAATTCACTGAAATAGGAATAAATGATTATAACTGTCAGGAATAATTTAAATGTACCAGTCACTTTCATTTTTTGGCCCACCTTTTCGGTATGAGAATGTGTGGTTGCCGTAAAAGCCAGGGCTCCAGAATTCTTCCCAGTCTGTGTGTATGCCTGTCTCTTCTTCTTGACTGTTGAAAATTGGGATCCAGAAGTTAAATTTAGACTTGCCAACCATAGGTGGGATTGAGCATAGAGGTGAGGATGCTAGATTACTACATATCTGTATGATATGTCCCTTAGAATTCCAGGCAGTCTATTTCTGGTGCTTCCTATCCATGTTTCCAAATTGTCCCTCCTCATAAATGTGGACATAAGCATTTCATATTGCTTTTTAAAAAAAGATTTATTCCCCAGTGGAAAACATTGAAACCTCCAGCTAATAGGAATAGCATTAACAGCTGAATGGGAGTCTCCTGGGTGGCCTGGTGGTTAGGGGTGTGAAGTCTGCTATCAGATCACCCAGGTTTGAATTGAATCCTGGCTCTGCCACTTACTGGGTGACTCTGGGCAAGTTACTCAACCTGTCCAGGTCTTATCTGTGAAAGGGGGACAATAAAAGTGTCCAACACAAGGTTATTATGAGGAGCAAAGGAATTAATGTGTGTAATTCTGCTTACGACAGTGCATTTGCTGTGCCAAACTCTCTTTTTATTTTATTTTATTTTATTTTATTTTTTAGACGGAGTCTTGCTTTGTCACCCAGGCTGGAGTGCAGTGGCACGATCTTGACTCACTGCAACCTCTATCTTCCTGGTTCAGATGATTCTCTCATCTCTGCCTCTCAAGGAGCTGGGACTACAGGCACACGCCACCACGCCCAGCTAATTTTCATATATTTAGTAGAGATGGGATTTCACCATGTTGGCCAGGCTGGTCTCAAACTCCTGTCCTCAAGTGATCCGCCCGCCTCAGCTTCCCAAAGTGCTGGGATTACAGATGTGAGCCACCGTGCCTGGCCTAAACCCCCTTTAACCTCAGTAGGGAAGGCACCAGGTTCAAGAGGCCAAAGAAGAGACCCAGAGCCAGCAAATGAGACATGGGGTTTTACTGTACTGACATACAGGGGAGAGAGTCCAGCGGCAGGGGCTGGGCAGGAGAATTGCCTTACATGCAGTCCAGTGGCGGCAGGCTGGACCGAAGAACCACGTGGTCCCGTGGTGGTGGGCTGGGCAGGAAAACTGCAACCTCCTGCAATCAGTGTGCAGTGTATGTAGGATTTTCACTCAACACCCTCCCGCTAATGACCTCCACCTGGCGACATTCATTTAACCCAGAACACAGGGCCAATTTTAATCCTCTATAATGACCCATGTTCCCTGGGATAGGCCATAGGCTCACGTGTTTCTACTCTCTTCGCCACTCCCGGATTCCCTCGCTCCTTAGAGATAATATAACTAGATTACATTACGTTATGTTACGTTACGTTACATCACATCACATATAGTTATGTAGGGCTCCATAGTTTGCAGATCATGGCTGCCTTCAATCTCTCATGTCAACTCCATAGTTACTCTGTGAGATAGAGCGGGTATCGTGGTTCCCGCTTTACAGAGGACACTGAGGCTCAGCAAGGTGGTGACTTGGCAGAGGTCCCCAGCTAACTAGTGATCTGGCCTCTGGACTCTAGTGTCAGTGTCTTTTTCCACACACCCTCTCAATAAATCTGTAGACCCTACACTAAGATGCCTCAAAAGTCCAGAAGGCCACAGAGAACTGCCTCTCCTCTTTCCCCTTTCCAGAAGGGCAGTGAGTGAGCAGCTCTTGAAAGAGCAGTCAGAAAACCTCCAGCCCAGGGACCTGTCAGTAAGTGCGTTGGTTTCATCTGAGGTAAGGTAGGGAGCTGGAAAAAGGAACAGCAGAAGAGAGGTAGTCATGGCTACATGCTTGGTTTCCTGGGTCTTTTTCAATAAGGCACCCTAAGCTGAAGAGAGGGACGGTATTTAGTGCTACCTATGGTTTGGGTCAATATGAATCACCTAGGGGTGTTATGGAACAGAATCACCCATAGTACGTCTCTTTCGGATAAAGACGGCAAAGATGCAGATGCACACCTCAGCTGCACCCTTTTCATCCAGGACAGCCATTGCTAGTTGGCCACAATGTTTTCCACGGGGCCTTAGGATCCTCCTGAAACTCCAGGCAGCCTCTCCCTGTCAGGTCTATTAAGTGAGAGGAAACCAACTGGTCATTTCTGTTTTAGTGACATCCCTTCAGTACAATGAACAGTTATATATATATTGTTCAGGTGTTTAGGTAATTTTGCAGCTCCCGGTGGTGGCAATAGTATTTCTATTCTACCAGCTATTTAAATGTTACCACTTACTCGACACTTTCACCTTGCTGTGTCATTGAGCAGCTCTCCAAATAAAAAATTGACCACCAAGTGTAGTCATCAACGTGCCTTACGACGAGCCATCTTTTCTCTCTTTAGAGGCAAACTTTGTTTTTTATTCCATTTATGAAAATCTGGAAGGGAGACAGGAGCTGGAAAAAGAGACTTGCTTCTCCCAAGCACACTCAAGATCGGAGCACCCTCTCCGGGGAGCTGAGAGCGCTCTTCCTGCCCTTCCCCTCTACGTCCGCAGAGTCTCTGAGGCAGCTGCAGCATGCCCAGCTCTAAGGGGCGAGCCTGTGTCTGCAGTTGGCTGTGTACGCCTTGGCAGGCCACGTGCAGTGTGACCAACAATGCCTAGCAGATGATTTTGTCCTGAATGTGTTCATAGGGCGCTGGGAGACCTGGGAGAGCTGCAGCTGGAGAACTTCAGAGTGAAGGCATTATTTTCATCAGGACTCCCTTTCCCTTTCCCCATTTCAGCAGTGGGAGGGAGTGAGAGGAAGGGGGTGACAGGACACTAGGGAGGCAATGCAATTGAACAGAATGGTCAGTCTTCTTTTTACTGTCTTGATGCCGTTAGTGTTTAGATCACTGGGGCCACTCAGTGAAGGTGCTTGAAAGTGATGGCCCTGGACACCCCTGTGTAAGAAGTCCTTGGGCCACAAGCAGACTGTAGATCTAATGAAGGCACCAGGAGACAGAAGCCTGGTTATCACAGGCAGGCCTGACAGCCAGGGCTGTGGCTTCCTGCCTGCACCAGGAGGTGGTGTTCTTATTGATGAGGCCTAGCAAATGGCACTTGATTTCTAACCAGAGACCAGCCAGTGCTTTAAAAAAAAAAAAAGTTTATTTTGAACTTCCCACATAATTATACAGCAATTGGAAAATGCAAAAAGATAAAAAGGAAAAAATTACCCATAATCTCACAATCTTTAAAAAAAAAGGCTTAAAATTTGAGTGTATTTTACTGAAGTCTTTTTTCTATGCATATGTGTATAAATTTTAAGAACTCTGGATCAGGTGTGGTGGCTCATGCTTATAATCCCAGCACTTTGGGAGGCCAAGGCAGGAGGATTGCTTGAGTCCAGGTGTTGGAGACCAGCTTAGGCAACATAGCGAGACCCTGTCTCTATTAAAAATATGTAAATGTATATACACACACACATATATAAAGAAACTCTGGGCCGGGTGTTGTGGCTCATGCCTGTAATCCCAACGTTTTGGGAGGCTGAGGCAGGCAGATCACGAGGTCAGGAGATAGAGACCACCCTGGCCAACATGGTGAAACCCTATCTCTACTAAAAATACAAAAATTAGCTGGGCGTGGTGGTATGCGCGTGTAGTCCCAGCTACTCAAGAGGCTGAGGCAGGAGAATTGCTTAAACCCTGGAATTAGAGATTGTGGTGAGCTGAGATTGCGCCACTGCACTCCAACCTGGCAACAGAGCGAGACTCCGTCTCAAAACAAACAAACAAGAAAAACTCTGTATCATAATAAAAGTGCTGTTTTGTCATGCTCTTTTTACACTTATGTGCATCTTTTTTATGTCACGTCATTCAAAAATGCCATTTTGAGTGGATATATCAGATTCCATTTCAGTAACACCATAACCATTTTGCTGTTGAACATTTTAGTTGTCTCTACATTTTTAGAAATGTGTTACAAATAATAGCACCAATGAATAATAGCACCATGTGGTTTTAGGACAGAAAATACAGAATCAGTTTTTGACATCTTGGTGGGACAGTCAGCACAGTTCATTTCATACTACTGCTAACATCCCAGATGTGTGTGTGGGCACATAGCTAGCTCTCTGTGCATATGTGGTGCCACATTTTGATACTTAAAAACAGAGACTGTCCAGGCTCCCCAGTAAAACCTAGCCCTTTGGGCACTCATCCATTGAAGGATTGACATTTCCGTCTAACAAGTTTATGAAAATCATTGTAGGGGTGGTTGACGGGGAAGTCTGCAGCTGCTGAGTTAAGTGCTGTTTACTGTGGATCTGATGCCTTTGGTTGTCTTCCTGCCTGTGGTCCATTTGGTGCTCACAGCTGCTTTTCTCTCATTCTCTCCCTGTAGTTACTGGGGCTTCCAGATGCAGATGACGATGCGTTTGAAGAGTACAGTGCTGACGTGGAAGAAGAGGAGCCAGAGGCAGACCACCCCCAGATGGGGGTCAGCCAGCAGTAAATCTGGGGGCTCCCCTGAGAAGCAGAGTGAGCCCCACGGTAACCTAGGCGGGGTCACTGTCCCTCCTGGGTTAGCATTTTGCATTAGCACTTCGAAATAGGACGTCTGGCTCCCAGCATCCAAATTAAAATGAAATACCTTTTTAACGACCACAAAATATCTGTGATGAGCTTTGCTCAGAAGTGACCTGAATTTCACTCCCGCTTCAGTGGGGTTTCTATGGAGTTGTCTTGGTAGCCTTTGCCATTTTGAATTTAGAGTCCATTTTGTGGCTGACTATTCTCTTGAGTTTATGTTGGAGAATTAACATTCGCTGACTCGAATGTAGAGAACTCTGAATGTATTAAGGATATGTTTTGAGTCCTCACAGGTGACCTTACTGAGGGAAAGCATGGCAGAGAAGAAATGCAGTCTGCACTTTTTATGTACTTTTTAAGTGTCCGTAAGTGAAAGGTTTTGCTTATAAAGCATGAATTTTAATATCTAGTCATTAAACTGCACAAGTGCAAATACAAGGGCAGGAAAGGATAATCACTTAGCTTTGGAGTAAGAGGGTAAGAGAGGCCCAGAAGCCTTTAAGTGTTTTGCCATTACTAAGTTACCTGGGTATGTAGCGACTGGTTCGTGGTTAGGTGTAAATGTTACTTGCTTGTTCGATTGCTTCAAAACATGCTAATTCCAAAGCCACTTTAAAAGTCTATAGTGGAAAATATAGATAGGGTGAAAGATATAATTTATTGATTTTTAAAGCTGTTTATAAGCCGTCCCACGTATAAAATGAAACATTTTACCTTCTCTCTTTCTAATGAGATGGCCACTTGTTAAATCATGAAAACATCCAGAATCCAAGTGCCACTTAAACTTTGAAGCCATAGTTAAATTTGATAGAAAAGTAAACCAGGATTAAAAGTTTTTACAAATATAATAGAATCCTTCTTTACTTTTTAAGTCTTTTATTTAAAAAAAAAACAAAAGCCAAGAAAAGGATTCCATTGTGTAATTTATTTAAAAATTTAATCACATATCTCGAGGGACTTAATTGTGGTGTATTTGTAAAGGAACATGAAGGTAGGAATCTTTTAATCGTGGGTTAGCTTGGTTAAAAGGGAACGTTTTAATAATCAAGATACTCAGACAACTCACAGAAACAACTTCTGTAATAACTGGAAATACTGCTGTTATCATTTCGCCAACAATTACTTACTGGGGAAATCCTTTGTAATGCTAACATGGAATTATTCTTGGACCCTTCTGCATCCCTGGTTCTAGTAACTTAGGATGTGGAATGCCTCCTCTACAACACTAGATTAAACCTAACATCTGGGGTGGGTACGTTTCAACAGTCACACATGTGCCTGTTAGGTTGTCAAAGTTTTGAATTAAAAACAAGCAGTAGCAGCAGAGGCCACAGAACTTATGGGAGTCTTGTATATCTTCCAGGCATGTCGGTGTAAACCTGATTGTCTCGACATTTTCTGTTTAATTGATTGGTGCTGTGAGGAGTTCGGCTGCTCGTGGTAAAACAGCGTACTCCAGTTTTAAGTCATCGGGTAAAATAATAGTACAGTGGTTTCCATCTGTGCTTCGGTACCCACTTTCTGTTCTTTTCTTGAAAAGTCATACTAAAGGTTAATTTCAAGTAAAATGAATTTCCTTCTGAGTAGCCTATTAGTAAAACACAACTTAGTGTTTCTTCCATTGGGGTGAGCATATTCTGCCCTTTGCAGCCCTGCCTGTGTTCTGATTGGCTCCATTCATGAGCAAAGGTGATTGTGAGCTGTATATTACATAGATGTCGCCCAGGTTTTGTAACCTCCATTTTAATGCAGTAAGCCCACAAGAATGACTTCTGCAAGTGAAATGAGGAAGCTTCACTAGCTTGCTCCGTTGGAAGGTAAACTGAAATTTTATACATTGAAGCTTAAAATCTAAATTTACATGTGTTTGGAAATGGAATGGACATTAACATAAAATGTATTTTATCAAAAAAGTGTTTAGACTTTGACCAAATACATGTTGGTATTACCATGTTAATGTTCTCTGTTTATAAAAATTGAGTGGAGATAGACTCAGCCATTCTGTGGGCTGATGAGAATTCTGGGCTTTATTTTGCACCAGGGGTAGGAGACAGAGAACATGTCCGTATGTTACTTAATTTCCATTGCAAAATCCCAAACAGCATTAGCAGATCGAATTGTTTCCCCTAAAACTTCCTTTTTCTGAATGTGTACACATCCCTTCTTGCGCTCACACACTTGCCCACACACTCACTTCTTCCTGCGCTGTGGCTGCTCTAAGCAGGGCTGTGCATGGTGCAAAGCTGCAGTCAGTGAGCCTGGCAGCCTGTGGTTTCTGTTATGGAAATGGTTCCGTGGTGAAACATGCCCCTGACCCTTCACAGACTTACACGTATACTCACCAGGAGGTGGCAGCGGTGTGGGAGGAGTGTTGACCTTGGACGCAGGAGAGACACCTGGGTTCTAGTTCCAAGTCGGCAAAGGATTGTGTGACCTTGACAAGTCAGTTAACTGATCGTGAACAAGGGGCGTTCGCCCTTCCAGCTGTAAACACTGCCCTTCTGTGCCTGCCTTATGTGTGTGTGTGAGTAAGGAGCAACAGTCAAGGAAACTTTTAGGGATTCGAGAAGAAAATACATGCGGGATCTTGCCCAGGTGCTGCCTTTAGGATGCTGACCCCCGCACTACCTTAGAACATGTTGGTCTGTGAGTGCCCGAACCCCTGAGGGCTCCATCTCATGGGGCTGATGAAATTCTCTTCCTTAAAGGAAAGGGAAAGGTGAGGCCCCAGAGGACTTATCTCAGCTGTACATGCTCTGCCTGTGGAGACATGGCTTTTCTTTGTGTCATGGCAGACTGGGGCTTTGGAAGTGGTGTGTGTTTATCTTACCCGAGAGCGGAAGATGTGTAGGAAGAACAGCAGGAAGAAAGTGAAAGATGAGTACCAGTACTTTTTGCCATGTTATCCAGTAGAGAGAAAGTGACAGTGAAAGTAAAGAGAGAGAGAAAGTGTGTATGTGTGTGTGTATGTGAGAGAGAGAAAGAGAGAGAATGAGGAATGCTTGATTGCTTGCTAATCACTGGGCCAGCTCTGAAATCCGAAATCATGCCTTGATAACATTACAAAACCGTGATCCTGGGTTTGAGTGAATCCTAGAGACGTTGTTATGGCTGCCTGGTTTCCTCAGCCTGATCACCATGTCGAGCAGACGTCAAGGAATCAGAGTGAAGTACGGAGCCAGGGAGGGAGGTGAGGCCCCGTGCAGTGCCTGTCACCACTGTGGATTCACCTGCACTCAGGTGTCCATTCCTGTCTCCCAAGCCCAAAGCAGCACATGATGCAATTTGTTTTCCAACAAGCAGAGTGTGAAAATTGTCTTATGTAGGGATCCTCCTTGTGTCCTGGTGCCAGAATTAGGTTTCCAGTGTACTTCACGAAAACTTCTCTCCTTTATAGTTGCTGTCATTTTTCATGTATAAACAGAAACCGTCTCTAGCACAATATATTTTTGAATATTGTTTCTGTTTCTTAAGAGCACAATGTATATGGACCTAGGGGAGCTGTGGTCCCAAGTGTCACTGGAATTTATATTTTAGGAATAGGCTTTGCATGTTAAAATTCACAAGTTGGGAAACTGGTATGAACAGATCTGATTTCCCACAGAGAGGCATGAAGGAATAGGTGGGACTTAACTTGGGGTGGGAGGAGATGAATGAAGGAAAATGGGAGAGTTGGGGTCTGACAGTTACCACCTGAGCCCCAGGAAAACTGTTTTCATTTTCACAGCTGTCTCACTGGGGGCCTGCTTTCCTCAAAGGAACTGACTGTATGTTGAGAGGCAATGCCTTGTGTTGGCATGGCTTTGCCACTGTAAAGGTGCCCCCCAGCCAAGGAGACCAACAGGGACCCTGCTCATCTGGTGGGTATCTTTCCTTCAGTAAAACCAGCTGCCAGCCTGAGAAACCTGTCTTTCCCAAGCGCAGGCAGATCTGAGAGGGGCTCCAGGCATCTGGCGGGTAAATCACAAAGCAAACTTGGGTCTCCTTGGCAGCAGGGATGAAGCAGGAGGGCCCCCTCAGGCCAGAGGGCAGGGCCCACCTCCTCACCGTGCTTCAGGGTTGTAGAAAGAGCACAATTAATGCTCAAGCGATCACAGACCCCTCTCCCCTGCAGTGGGTGTTAGCTCCAAAGAGATACCATTGCCGATCACCCAGTCTTCGGAGAAGCCTAAAATTTCTTTGAATTAAAAACTGATCCTCTTTCATAAAGACCCAGTCACTTCTCCCAGTTTAGTGATAACAGGTATGACACAAGAAGCTGAAGTCTTTTAGATTTTATGGAGAGTAGTTCTGAAACCTGCCAGAATGCTGGTAGCCTGTGGTGTCCATGGCGATGGGTGTCCGTGGTAAAATATCTATAGCTCCTGCTTACCGGGCAAATTGTTAAATAATATGTTGCCTTTTATATTTTTATTTAAATCTGGATTACAAAAATATAGTACCCATGAGCATTTCATGTTAGAAACCCCATTTAAAGCACTGTAAGGCTGAATAGGCACAAGCGATTAGAAGTATATGCCAGGCCACATAAAAAGAAATGTTTTAATTTGCTTAGAGCTGTATTCAAGTTGTTCGGCACCAGAGAGAAAGCTGACAGTCTGTTCTTTGTAAACTGCCTTTTCCTGTTTTTCTGTTTTGTTTTGTTTCTCGAGTTTCATTTTTTACTAAGCCCCTTCTGATACCTAGGCAGATAAAGATAAGAGCAGTGCTCGGTACAAATGTCAGCTCTGAAGAGGAGGAAGTCAGTCTTCAATGCTAGGGCAGATCTTCACTATCCATGGTCCAGTCTTAATTTGAGCATGAGAGCAAAATTTAGTCATCTACACAAGAAGCAAAAGCAAGGAATAGTTGTTGAGCTTTTGTTTTTTGGTTGTTTCTTTCTTTCTTTTTTTTTTTTTAAGGCAAGAAGTGTTGCCGGTAGGGTATGTGTGCTTTCTTTGCCTTCCTATTTCCTTTCAAAGAAATCTCTTGTAAATTATAAAACTGTGAAATGGGTTGCCAAAAACTGTTGCCCTTCGTTAGATGCTTCAGACAGTGTAAATCCTGTACTGCACCCTGTCCACCTCTGCTCCCTCCTCCCTCCCCTGAGATTGAGGACCTCATCCGACCATGTAATTACCATTCGCTTGCTATTAAAGAGCCTTTCAAACTCTGGTGGTGTTTGCCTCTTTTTTTTCTGCCTCCACAATGTTTGGTCCTAAAGGACACCTAATGTGGCTTATAAATGAAGAACAAGGAGTAAAGGACCGGCAGCTCGCTGTGTGGTTGCTGTGTGTGAGGAGGCTGGGGGAAGAGAGGGAGGAGCTGGTGACATGAAACACTGCCATTGTTCAAAGATTAATCATTTCTGTGTGATGCATTCATATGTCTATTCTGATGCTATAACTGGTAGTTAGTAATTTTCTTCTTTGAACCAATACTTTAGTTTTGTGTTTGAGAATCCTATTTTTTTCTAGCCTACTTAGGAATTCTTTGCGGCATCAATTAGAAATCTGTATTCTGTGGTCATTCTATGACATGACACCATGTCTCCACCACATTCCTCCTGGTTATTTATTCACTAAACATGGCATTTAAATAACTTATCTGGAAGTTGATGGTAAGTTCTGTTATTTGATTAAGAGCAAGTTTCTTTCTCCAAATGAATGGGTCTCCATAGAGAGACCCATTAGATTCGATTAGATTTGAGATTGGCTTCACAGGCACAGCATAAAGGCTTGTGTGTATGTTAGATAGTGTGTGGTCCTTTGTTTTCAATGCCGCTGTTAGAGATTGTACTCAAGTGGTGAGCTGTGTGTCAGCATTTCCAACCCCGCTCGGCTAAGGTAGTGGTGCAGCAGCGGGGCAGGCGAAGCCTTAGTGATGGACTGCCTTTGTTACAGTTATTCTATCCGTCTCAGAGATAGAGTTCATAAAATGCAGGTTGGCTCCTTTAAGTGCAGGGACTGCTGTTAAAAATACCCACGTTTCCCCCTCGTAATCATTCTGAAATCAGTGGCTGAGGGCAAGAGGTTCTAGCCCAGACTCCTCCTGGGCTGACTGTGGCCCTAGGCATGACCCTTCCCCACCCCACCCCATTTCCGGCTTTGTTTCCTCATCTGTAAAAATAAAGAGTGGGAGACTTGTCCCTGAGTTCCCTTTGGGCACTAGCCCTGACTTGTCTAGGGGAGTCAGGAGTCAGTAGGCAGGACAAGAAACATAGTTATGGAAACACTCACAAAACCAGGGTGGGGCGGCCAGGATTGGCAAAACTGTCCTGGGAGTCTGAAGCCCTTTTCCCTAGGATCCCTTTTGGAATTGAAGACGCCAGCTGATACTGTGGCTGTGTGTTAGCCCGAATGCTTATGTCCCTGCACGTTTCTTCTGCCTTCCCACACCTTCCTTCTCTTCGTGAAAGTAATAAGGAGTCAGAACTACAACAAAATGAAATTGGGGTGTTTAGCTTAGGGATGTAATCAACAGTCTCACTCCCTTTAGAAATTAGCCTTGTTTCCATAGTGAAGTTGGGCCAAGTGGGATCCTCCATTGTCCTAGAGTTCATTGTGTACAGGTGTGGGTTGAAGGACAACAAAATAAAACCAGACCCACCACCCAGCATTTAGACCCCACACCGGGGCTGGACTAGGAGGACTTGGTGTCCGTGTACCCGAGTGTCTGTCGGGGTGGCGTTGCCCGGTGCCCTGCCAAATCCGAGTGAATGAACATTCCTGTCTCTATTTAGCAGACTTGGCCCTTTGGAAACGCAAGAAATGCATCCTGAAAAAGCTGGCACTGTGCTTCCCTTTTAGGGCCACCATACGCAAAAATCTTCGAAGTACTTTCCCTGTCTCTGACCCTCCTTTTTTCCTTTTTGGAGTAAACAATGACACTTGTAATGATCTGGGCAAGTTTTAATTAGGCAGTCAAGGAACAAGGTAGGCATTTTTAAAGGGATCATTTAAAGTAACAGAAATATTTTATCCTTATTTTGTAGGGAAATACGGCAATAAATGTACAGTGTAAAAACCAGCAGTAAAATTAAGTTGGCCCTTTGGGATGCTTTTTAATTAGAAGCCTCTAGAGGTCAGCACCACATAAAGAAAGGGCTTCTGAGTTCAGGGTATGATGCCCATTTCCTTGTGGAGCTTTTGGGAAAGGAGGGTTGGCAAATGTCCAGGCTGGGGAAGGAGAAGTGGAGAGCCTTTTTCTTTATACATAAATCCTAACATTTGACTGGGTTGTTTTTTTCCCTGCTCACCCATCTTTCTCTGCAGCTTGCACACCCCTACGTCACACACTGTCAGTTCGATAAACATGACTTATTGACCGGTCAATGAAGTGTTCCTTTCAGCTCATGCTGAGAAGGGCTGGGGAAATGCCGAAGATGAGATGGAAGGCACATTGCATTTTGCTTGGAGCAAGGTGGGAGGATGCTGGGTGTTCCAAGGCCTTTCAAAATATTTGTTAGCCCACAGCCTGTTAAACTCTGCAAATTCCAGTGGAATGTCAGGAAACAGGTTTCTCCCTAGAATCCATATCTGGCTCCCTGAAGTCTGCACAGATCAGGGGTGGGCTGGGGGAGGATTTGAGCATCTTCAGGAGGTCTGGCCAGAACTGAGATAGTTGGGATCCCCTAAAAACTTGTAGACATGCCTGTGGATCCCCAAAGTACAAGACCCACGAGCTCTGTGCAGTGATGGCCGCAGGCTTCACAGACCACTTGAGTTCAAGTCCAAAACCAGAGGCAGCCTTGGGAGGCCACAGAGGCTCCCAGCGTTGCCCCGGGGTTTCATTTTGGCCCAGAAAGGGAAAACAATACAAAGACTTTCCTCCCTTCTCTTTCGCTTGCCACTTCTGTTCAGGGTTTACTGCTCCTGTCTTACCAAGGAAGTCTTGACTCACAACACAAATCGTATTGACAATTATTCTTTGCTGTGTGATTAGATGAGCCTTGGACCCTGAGGTTCTTTCACTCACTGAGAAGATTGGTGGAAAAGACGACAAATATGTCACAGGCACGATGGAAGCCCAGTCTTAACATCTTAGCACTTAGTGGCCTAACAGCAGTTTCACTAGTACCATTATATTTCAAAATGCTGGGTTTGGATCCTCGTGAGTGTGGACTATATTCCTTGCAAGTATGGAGCAGTCTGATGACTTTTCAATTGTTTCGTCATGAAGCCAACAGTGCTGAGTAGATGTGCGCCACCTGTGTGTGCTATTACATACACAATTTTTTTTTGTAACAAACTTTTATGTAGTCCTTGCTAAGTACCACACACTGTACTAAGTTTCTTTTAACTCATTTAATCCTTCCAACAGTCCTACAAGGTAGATATTATGGTTGATATTCTCTTTTTACAGATGAGGAAACTGAGGCACAGAGAATCTAAGTAACTCTCGCAAGACCACACAGCTAATAAGTGCCAGAGCTGGGATTTGGACCCAGGCAGTTTGGTTTCAGAACTCTTAACTACTCTGCTGAATAACAAATGTCATGGGGGTTGGTCTTACGTTTACTGAAATCTCTGACTTTTTTCACACCTCAGCACAGAGGCCCTGCCTGCCCGTACACCTCATTCAGTGCATGCTGCTAATATCCGTGGTTGCCTGAGAACAGATGGAGTGAAGAGAGCATTTCCCTCGCTGTTTGCCTTGCCTGTGGTCAGGTTGGCCGTGCAGGGTGGTTTAGGATAATAGCAGACACATTTTTTTCTGGTATCCATGTACTTGCAAAGATTTAATGAAAGTGACTGGAAGAACCGGGGCAACAGTTTATAAAATAAGAGGATCCTCGGATGGGGGCAGAACTGGGGAAACAACCATTGGCTTTCCTTTCTGTACGCTGCTTTCTAGATCTTGGTCCCTGAGGAGCCCTTTACAAGGGTGTTACAGACTCCTGTGTCTCCCTCGTCATAGCGAAGGGGCTTTTGCTCAGACTTACCTTGAAGCAGCCAGCAGCGGAAATGCATTCTCTAGTCAAGAGGAGGCCTGGGAGCAAGAAGAAAGCTCTCTTCATCTGTTGATATGTGATAACATGCCATTGAGTCACCGTCCCACACCAAGGATTCCAGCAGTCTGTCTGTGGCTGCACCCCTCAGCCATCCAGATACATTTCTAGCCTGCCTTCCTGCTCTACGCAGAGGCAGCGCACACACACACCCTCGATACCACTGCCACTGCTGGATGACTGTCGTGCTACTGTGCAGAAGGAATGAGTGCAAATCTGAGACCCCCTTTCAAAGGCAAACACAATTCACTTTTGAGCTCATCAGCTCATTTGGACTATCTCTGCCACCATTTTCTCCATTCCTATGGGAAAGAAAGGCTGGCCAGATCAGTATCCCATAAAAAATGCAGGCACCCCAAATCTGCTGTTCTTGCTTCTAAGATTCTGAGTGCCATCACATAGTTCCCGAATGACAGGCTTCAGGCCCTGCCATGGCAGAGTGGGCTTGCTGGTGAGTGGCTACAGGGAGAGGGTGCAAAACCTCAGGAGCAGCACTTCTGTGTTTTCCAAATGATGCACGGGTGAGAGAAAGGAACGCAGGAAAGGTGAGTCAAAAACCTTTGGAAATACAAAAATAAGGAGCATAGGGCTGCACAGGTTTGGAAAGAGGAGGAGGCTGTGTCGTGATGAATGCAGGTTGGGTTTCTGGATCTGATGCGTGCCTTCCCGCATTACTTTGGTCATTTAGATGTTTAGTTTTTTCTACTTAGGAAAGTTAAGGGGGCATTTTGAGCCCGGGGCTACAAGGGGCAAAAAAAAAAAAAAAAATACAAACTGTTATGCAGAATCAACTTTGGAATGGATCTGGAAAGTCAGAATTTAAAAATTTCTGACTTCAGTATTCCCTAAAGTCAGAAATGTAAATCCAATAATGGGAAAGGATGTGAAACGTACAGTCCCCCCTCAAGTCTCACTCTGGGTGGATGCTTTCACCTCATCAGATGCATCTGGGAGAGCTGGCCCGGGTCTGTCTGTCCCACTAGACCCCACGCTTCCTCACTTCTCTCCCACCTTGCCTGACATGGAGCACTTTGTAATAAAGAGGTTCATTCCCTGAATTTAATATGGGGTGTCATCAAGGCCTTTACTAGACAACAAGCATGTCCTCTCCTTCCCAGCAGCGATGACCTCCCCACAAGAACATGCCCCTCGCCGAGGTCTTCATCTCTCTCCAGAAAAGGAGACCCAAGAAGCAGCGCCCAGGGCGGAGCCTCCGCCTGGATGTGAAATACTCAGGATGCTACAAAATCACCATGGTCTTCAGTCACAAACGTGTGTTGGCCGTGCCACCATCCTCTCTCTGCCAGCACACAGGAGGAAAAGCAAGACTCACGAAGGACATTCCTGTAGGAGGAAGAAGCACAGACAGCACCCTAAGTGAAGAAGAATGAGACACTGTCCCCATGCACACATTCTGGGAAATACAAAACATGCCCTTCATGTTTCCAAGTGGCCTTAGTTTTCAAACCGTACTCAGAGAAAACTCCCTGTATGAAAAAATGACTCTTGTTTAGCCCACATTGTTTGCCAGCTGGCTTTCCGTGGCAGCTCTGGCTGGAGAGAACCCTGGATACTTAAGCAGTCCTTTTCCTTCCTCCTGTTGGGATGATGTGTGGGGAGAGTGAGGAAGAGGGAGTCGAAAAAGGGAAAGGGATGAATGAAGTCATCTCAGCGCACATGGATTGTTTCTTTGGTGTTTTGTGGAGATTTCACTTCAGGGGGCTTGGGCCAGCCAGTTTACTTCGGTAGAAGCATACTTTGCTCACCTGGCCAAGGTTTCTCAGTGGAGGATGGCAGGGGGCTTAGCCATTCTTTGCCATGCTTACTTTTCGTCCTGTATATGTAAAGCTGACCAAAACCCTCACAAGGACTGTGATCCGATCTGCTTTCTGCCATCATCTCCCACCCTCCTGCCTATCTCGTATCCCCAGGCTAAAACTGGTGGTTTGGCTGAGGAGTGGGTTATGCTTCATGGTAGAGCTAAAGTTATCCTGATCTCTCTTGATTTCCCCTTCCTTCAAAGACTCCATTTCTGACCCTGGCCAGCTCCCAAATAGCTCCTGTAATTGGTTACAAGCAAGGCTAAGTGAGATAGTGATTTGATTCTGGAAGCACAAACTGGTGCCCCCATGGCACTGGAGAAGCATCTTCTCCATGTTCACCTCACAAGCTTTTGAAAAAACCTGTCATTCAGAAGCAAGCCAAAACTGTCATCTCACTCGATGCTAATGAACTCATCAAATCCATTCGCAGGGTTTCGGCTCTTCAGAACGCTGGCCAAGCCTTTGCTTAGTACACGAAAGAATATTCCCTGGGGTGCTTTTCAAACCCTATTCTGACCCCATACCCTAAACTGTGGAAGAACACAAACACAGTTGGCCACATGCTCTTGAAAAATTCAATCTGAAAGCTAGTGTTGGTTACTAAAGATAGGATTTTGATAAAAGTAAAACACTGAGCCATGTATGCTGCTTGCCGCTAGGAGCTCTTCTCCCTGGAGGACAGTCCTGCCTGCCCACTGCTGTGGAAGAGCATTCCATATGTGGAGTGGAGCAGGGCAGCTACTGGGAAATACAGTGACCTTGACCTCTTACTCCATCAACAAAATAATGGCACTTTTATGAGACCTCTAGAAATAGAACTTTTTATCTGGCACCATCTTATGCTATGCTTTGGAGCAGTGATGTCACCAAGGAGACAGAAACTAGGGAATTCATCCTCTTGGGCCGGGTGACTAATCCTGTTTCCCAACCTCAGAACATTTGCTGATGTCATCTCTCTTCCCAAAACCACACCAGCCTGGGGGTAAGAAGATAGTCACATCAACTCACAAATTCACATTTCTGTGACTCTATCGCATACTGTGGGGATTCCCAACCCTTCTCATATTCCTCCCTAGTATTCCAGGAGGTGGTCCTCGGGGGCTGACTCATGTGCTTCCCAAGTTCATCTTCTATGGCACCCGGTGTTCTCCCTGGCTTTAATGCACAGCCTCTCTTCTGATGCTACAGAACCCCATAATGGCAATGGGTTTGCCAGAGCCCACAGAGGGGCACAAGGTCACCCACCAGAGGAGCCCACTTTCCTGCCGCTGCCCTCCAGTGTTTACCCTGAAGCTGCCAGCACAAGGCGGTGAGGACCTGGGTGTGTGGTCCAGGGTGTTGCTGCCAGTGACTACAGAGAGTGCCACACCAATGAGCAATGAGTGATGCCCCAGTGACAGCTCGCTCTATTTTTATTCGTCTTTTATTCCAGCCACTCACTGAAGGGGCATGAGTCCAGACAGTTGGACATTGCTCTGAGTAACAGAGCCAGAATCTCCTTTCATTCCAGCCTTGCCATTATCACCCATGAACCAAGTTTATGAGCTTGACATGTTTTCCTTAGGATGAGCTCTGCCCACTGAGGCTCCTTGGGCCCTCCTATAAGCAAGCTCCTAGCAGATCCACCCTCCTGACATACCAGTATGTCCAGAAACAACATTAGCTGGGTCTTGCCAGCCAGCTGAAATAGGGTGAATAATTCCTTTGGGTGGCCCTAAGGTGCTGAGTGGAGGGGATTTAGCCAGGGCAGAGGAAGGCTAAGGTCCCCAAAGTCTCCCTTCCCCCATAGGAAGTACTTTGGTGAGGAGGCTGTGGGTCAGGTGACTCTTTACACCTGTGAAAGCTCTTTTGCTTAAAGTTGACCATTAAAAAGTGATTTATTGGCAACCGCAGGGTAACAAAAGCCTGGCTCACCAATCAAGGCCAGCAAGTCTCTCAAACTTTAAGGCTCCTAAGAATCACCTGGTGGTGGGGCTGGAGCAGAGGCAGTGCCTGTGAAACATGCAGATTCTTGGGCTGCACTCCAGGGGTCTGCTGGACACAGGAAGCTGCGAATTTACAAATACTCCAGGCTTACAGTTTACAAATACGTCCAGAGGTCCTGATGTAGGTGGTTCATGGACCACACTTTAAGAAACCCTGGGTTGAGCTGGCCTCCAGGCTTACCATGTCATTCACCATGTCTACAGGGAGCCAAGATTCATCACAATGTGACTGGGTGCCAGGAGCTGGGCAAAATTCCTTCATGATCCTAACGCATCTCATTCTATAAAGATAAAATCCTTGTACAGATGCCACAGTGATCTCCATTAACATCTCAAAACTTGGGGGAAAAAAAAAGTCTCCCTTCTAAGCTCACATGGTGACAGAGCTGGGGGCAGCTGGTTGTGCCTAACTCCAAGGCATGGTCTCTCATCTTAGAATGGCACATTGCTTCTGTGACATTTAGGGGACACGAATGAGCAGAGGCCAAGTTGTATTTGGCAGCAGTGCTTGATTGCATAGAAAAATGACAAAACTACCCTTGGTACATCTATTGGCCCCAATAGGAAGGAGATGAAAGTATTGCAAAAGGAACAGCGAGCCTAGACCGAATCAGAGGACTCCCAGAAATTCACTGCACTCTCCATGATGTAATTACGCCATTAGGTTGGCCAGTTGAAGATTACACTTCAGAAGAAGTCAGAAGGCAGACGTCATTATCTAAATAGGTCATTCTGTACTCATTTCTTTGTTTACTTGTTTCTTGCCAGTCATCCACTGGATCATAAACCTTATGAAGGCAAAGCTCTTTTTGTCCTGTTCTTCACAAAATCCCCGTGTTTAGCACAGTCGTGGCCTTCTGGAAACCTTTGTGGGATGAATGAATGAATGAATGAATGAATGGGTCATGGGGAGATGAAAGGCAGTGTTACTCTTTCTGTGGGGGGGACATGGGAAGGCTGCTTCACTCTCAAAGCAGCGCATTCTCACTCATTCATGTGTTGAGTGGCAGGTGCTGGAAGTCAGAGCACCCAAGATGCAAGCTCCTGTGCCCCTGCCCTGGACCTCAGGTCTCCAACAGTTGGGCATGTGGTTGGTAAGTCTCTGAGATTTTCAGATATATCGGGGAATAGGAACTGGAGGGGGTGGATGGTACAGGTCTCTGTGCCCCCACCCCATGATCCCTAGATGACCATCCAGAAAGTGTCATCAGTCAACTGGAAAGTCATGAAGCAGAAATAGCCCTAGACATATTCTAGTGGGAAGGCAAGAACGTGTTCTGTGTCCCCTCCTGCTTTCCAACCTAAGGTAGAGGCTGCCCCGGGCACAAGAGCACTTTCAGATCACTGGTGTAGCTTTCCCAAAGCTGCCTGCCTCTGCACCATCTCTGGGAAGATTCAGAAACTGCCCCATTCCAGCGGGATGGCCTGGGGGCAGAAAAAAGCTCCATGTGCCTCACAGGCAGAGGTGGGAGCTTGGGGTGGCATTTCTCTAATGAAGTCACCTAGGTTTTCACATTTAGAACTGTGGACATCCAGGCTCCTGCTCACTGCTCTCAGAGTCACCAGAAGCCTGGAATGATGAGGCTTCTTTTCAAACACTGTTTAAGAATCTTTGATGAATCCTCATCATCTGCCATCAGGCACCATGATTTCATGATCCCCAAAGGAGTAGGGCAGGTTCCTGAAGACCTCCTGGGGCCTGTCCACCAGTGCTGGGCCACTGACTCCATGGAAGCAGTTGGCACAGCTGGCCTTTGAGACTCTGTGCCTTCAGAACCTGATGTAGTCTGGCTGTGTCCCCACCCAAAATTTCATCTTGAATTGTAATTCCCATAACCCCCATAATCTTTAAGTGCCAAGGGAGAAACGAGGGGGAGGTAACTGCATCATGGGGGCGGCTTCCCCTGTGCAGTTCTCATGATAGTGAGTCTCATGAGATCCGATGGTTTTTTTTAGTATCTGGCATTTCCCCTGCTGGCGCTCACTCTGTCCTGCTGCCCTGAGAAGAAGATGTCTACCTTTCCTTTGCCTTCTGCCATGATTGTAAGTTTGCTGAGGCCTCCCCAGTAATGTGGAGCTGTGAGTCAATTAAACCTCTTCATACATTACCCATTCTCAGGTAGTTCTTCATAGCAGTGAGAACTGACTAATACAAAACCTTATTTGTTTCTCGCGTCCATCTGCTTTCCTTTTCCAGTTACATCATTCTAATTGCTGTTCCTTTCCTACTTCTGGGTTCTTACCTCCCTTCTCATTACTGCTGTGACACATTCTCCCTCTACTGACTGGCAGCCTGCCCTTCTCCCTGCTGACTGTTCAGGCAAGCCTTGGTGACCACGTATGTTCACCCCAACCATAGACTTGACCCTTCTGCTTCAAACCCCATAGAAAAATTGGCATTTCCTTGCTATTCTGAAAGATGGGAATGGGAATTTGGATTTGAGAGAACTGTAATAGAACTCTGACACCTTCCTAGAGTCTGGGTGGCAGACTGGGTTCTGACTGGGACCAGATTCCACCTGTCCTTCCTCCTGGCAAGGTGTGTGTTAACTCAGGGAGCCCAAGTCATTGTAACTCATGTACACAGACAACTAGAATCTGTGCCCAAGATGGGTCAGTGAGTCCTGGACTCCCCATGAAACTAGCCGCAGCTGCCAGTGCTGGTCTGTGGTGGCCCCAGGCTACGGGATTTGAAGAGCTGGCTGCCAACAGCACTACCTCCTTTCCCAGATTTATCTTGCACCATTGCGCCCACAGCTGGGCCTGTGCAGAATGTACAACATGGTGCTGATGCTGTTCAGGCTGCCAGCCCATTGGAAGCACAGCAAATGACTTCTATTTATAGAGAAGGCATTCCTTGGCCACACGCAGCACTCTTGGTCTGCTGAGAAGTCGGCCAAGTCCCTGACAGACACCAAGGGGCAAGACTGCAAGCGTCCTCTGCCAGAGAAGGCATTGTTCTGTCACACACAATGGTAGGCCGGCCCTGGCGTGATGTCAGATGAGTTGACAGTAGCAGCTGCCTGTACGTTCCCTCTCCTCATTTACAGCTGAACTCTGCCAAACTCAGGGAGCAGTCCGGAGTTTTAGGTTTGGATTTTGGAAAATGAATTGCACCAAGAGGCCAGGACCGTTTTGGTCCAGTTGGCTTAGCAAGGAAATGGCCACAAGCCATAGGTGGTAATTTAGCAGTGGCTGCCTGAGTCTTTAGGGCAATGTAACCACAAAAAGCAGTAGAATGGGCAGCCAGGGCCATTGCAGGGCACAGTCACAGAGGCTGGCCAGGAGGTCTGATGGGGAGGCCTTTCCTTCCTGCAGACCCAGCCTCCCCTGGACTCCTCCCATTTCCCGCAGCCTAGCTGGTGGCACCCAAAACCCACGAGAGAGCTGCAACATAGAGCTGGGCTGTCTCAGGTAAATGCAGGAAGGGCTACCCCTCTGTAGGTGAGTGATACTAGGTAGCTTCCTTAGGCAGCCTTTAGGTTTCCATTCGTTAGTTAACTCTGGCTATACCTGAGAAGACAGAATAACCAGCCTGGTGGTTGAGTGTACGCTGTAGAGAAACAGAACCAGCCTTAGTCCCAGCTCCGCCACTTGCTAGCTGTGGGACTCTGAGCTAGTTCATTCAATTTCTCCAGTCCTCAGATTTTCCACTAGTAATTTGGTATTAAATAACCCGATAGGAAAATGAACCAAGGACACAGAGAGGCAATTCATAGAATAAAAAATACAAATGGCCAATAAATATATGAAAAAGTGTTCAAGCCCTCTAGCTGTTAGAGAACTGCAAATTAAAATAAGGCCTCATTCCTGGCAAATGTTACAAGATTGATAATGCCTAGCACTGGCACGGAAGCACTGGCACACACTATTGGCGGGAACGTAAATTGGCTCGGCCACATTAAAAGATCGTTTCTCAGTCTCTATAAAGACTTTATGTGCAAACCCTTTGACTTCACAATCCCACTTCTCAAAATCTATCCTGGAGAAGTAATTGCATGTTATGCATATAGTGGTCAGTGTAGCATTGCTTGCAATCTTAAATAAAAGGACAGAAAGAAAAAAGAATAGCAGAAAACCCAAGTCATGAGCATGTAATTGGAGGTAGAGCTACAGGTTCTGAGATGGGAACAATTCCAATATACTTGGTTATCTAGAAAGAATATACCAGGGGAACAATACATGTAGGCCAATCACATTATATTAAAAAATGTATATTTTCATTTTTTCTAAGTAAGGCCATGGAAAAGGTCCAGGAGGCTGCACTTTCCACTGTGCACAGTGGTTACCTCTGGGTGAGGACAGTCGGAGGGAGGGAAGGAGACTTTCGTTTTTTGCTCCGTATACAGATGCCCCTCAACTTCATAAGCAAAAATTTCATAAGTCACAATGCATGTAACCAACCTGCCAAACATCATAGCTTAGCCCAGCCTACCTTAAACATGCTCAGAACACTTACATTACCCTACTGCTGGGCAACATCATCTCACACAAAGGCTATTTGATAATAAAGTGCTGAATAGCTCATGTAATTTTATTGAATACAGCACACTGTAAGGTGTCACTTGTTTACCCTCATGCTTGTGTGACTGACTCTTGGCAGCTGAAATCTTACCACATAGTGCTAGCCCAGGAAAAGATCAAAATTCAGAATTCAGAGATGTGCATTGCTTTTGCATCATTTTAAAGTCAAAAAATCAAAAGTTGAACTTTTGTAAGACCATCTGTACTCTATATACTTACATCTGTATTTTTGCATTTTTTACAATATACACTGTAAGGTTATTGTTGTCCTCTATCATCCCAGTTTCTTGTAAAGCCGTCAGAGCTACACTGAATTGGGGAAGGCTGAAGCTGGAGCAGAGTGCACAGGAAATACCAGGCCTTCAGATTTGGACGTGTTAAATGTCAGGCACCCATTAGAATCTTAAGTGGAGATGCTGAGCAGGCAGATGGATAGAAGAGTTTGGAGAATCACATTTGAAGACAAGGCCCCTAGGATGTATGGGCATGAGGAGGAGAGTCCCATTAATAAGACAGGGTGGGGTCCAGAGCCAAGTGTGTGGGCACCCAAGCCCTGGATTCCAATGTCTTTAACACAAATCAATTTCTGCTATGAATCTAAACAACTATAGGGTCCTAATAGATTCTTCCCACACACTGGTATCACTGGCACCTATCAAAAACTCCTGTCTTATTCTTAGCACTGCTCCCTGCTTTTCCTTTGAATGTCCAGCTTGGTCTGACTGAACTCCATTGATGGGCTCTGGGTTTCCCAACTTCCCCTTCCCTTGACATCCTGTCTTTGAATCCCCCTTCTGCAAGCTTCATGGCTGCAGAGAAGTCCCGCCAACTCCTGAGTAACTCCACCCATCCCTCACTCTATTCTTCAAGCTCCAACCCAGGACAACTCCAACATGTGTACAGTTTTTCACACAGCTGCTCATTTAATTCCCAAGAGGCAGATATATTATTAACCTCACTTTTACTATTATCCTGCCCTCTTGACAGATGAAAAAACTGAGCGTTGTGTGGTGGGAAGTGTCTTATCTTCTACTAGAGTCTAGAAAACTACCATAAACTTAACAACTTAAAACAGCCCATATTGGGGCCAAGTAACATGGCTCATACCTGTAATCCTGGCAGTTTGGGAGGCCAGGACAGGAGGATCACTTGAAGCTAGGAGTTCGAGACCAGCCTGAACGATATAGCAACACCCCATCTCTATAAAAAAATTTTTTTAAATTAGCCGGGCATGGTGGCATGCACCTATAGTCCCAGCTACTCTGGAGGCTGAGGCTTGAGCCTAGGAGCTTGAGGCTGCAGTGAGCTATGATTGCCACTGCACTCTAGCCTGGGCAACAGGGTAAGAAAAAGAAAATACAACAACAACAAAAACACATTTATTATCTCACAGTTTCTGTGCCTTAGGAATCTGGGTGTGTCTCCACAGAATCCTCTGCTTTGGGATCTCTCATGAGACTGCAATCCAGGGGTCAGCTAGGACTGGGGGCTCATCTGGAAGCTCAGCCGGGCAAGGATCTGCCTCTAAGGCATTCCACAGTTGTTGACAGAATTCAGTTCCACCTGAGCAGTTAGACCAAGGGCCTTAGTTCCTGCCACCTGTTGGCTGGAGGTCACCGTCAGTTCCTTGCCACATGGGCCTGCTTACTTTATCAATGTGTGTGACCCGAGAAGGCAATAGAGAATCTGCTGGTAAGGGAGGCTACAATCTCTTGAAACCTAATCTCAGAAGTAACACCCCATCACCTTTGGTTAGAAGCAAGTTGCTAGACCAGCCCACACTTAAGAGGAGGCACCCCCACTACACAGGGTGTGAATACAAGGAGCAGGTCACAGGTCATCCTAGTGTCAGCCCACATAGGACAGAACACCTGGGATTTGGGCATAGGCCTGTCGACCTCCAATGCTTGGCTGCTTCCTTCTATGCAACCCTGGATCCTCCATGATTGTGCTCTGCTGTGGCCTGAACATAAAGGGAACAATGATAGTTCTTTCTTCATGTGACTCTAGTAAGTACTCTTTTAGCCAGGGATGTTGAGTAATCTGGTTTTAACAATAGAAACATGGGACTTGCAAATTAGCATGGGTTTCCAAAACAGAATGCAATTTAAAGCTGAGAAGCTGAAGTGATAAACGGAGGAACAAATGGTGTTCTGTCTATAAAAGCAGCTGATAAAAATGCTGTCACCTTTCAAACCAGTCCTGCACCCCACAGACCACAGGTAAATCATCTCTCTCTACCCAGACCCACAAACTGGCCATGTGTGTAACACTGCCACTCCAGGAAGGAGGCGGGCCAGAGGAGCAGGAGAGAGCCAGCCACCACCTCACCGGCCTTCTCTGTGGGTCGCCTTCTCCCAGGCCCTTTGAGTGGAAACAGCCCAGTCCCTGATCAAAGAGTGCCCTGCAGTGACAGCTGGGAAAGATGGCAGGTGTCAGCCTTCTCGCCCCATCTCTGCCACCACTGCTCCCTGAAAACTTCTGGCAGGGATGATTCCAGTGCTGTGGCTTCTCGGCAACCCAGCTTCAGTCTCGGGCACCCCTCTCCTCCCAAGCCTGTTTCTCGGGCTGCCACTGAGTGGACTCTCTTTTCAGTGCTCCTCAGAAGAGTTACTCCAGTTCCCAGGACCACCCCGATTCATCTCCTCAACTGGGACTTTCTGTCTGTAGTTCGACCCCAAATTGTATATTGATTTAATAAATATTTATTGAAACTTGCTAAAGGTCATATATATCCTTCTAAAGCACTGAAAAAGATATTCCTTATACATGGGCATATATGTACATAAATACCTGTAATATAGAGGCTAAGAGCATGGTTTTAAAATTAGATCTCGTCATTTAGTAACAGTGAGCTTTACTTTGGCAGGTTACTCAAACTTTCTGAGTCCCAGTTTCCTTTTCTGTAATGTGGACATCATTATTCCTACCTCACAGGATCAGTGTGAGAAGAAAGTGAAATAATAATTTGTGTGCGGCACTTAGCACTGTGCCTAAAACATAATAAATACTTAACAGCACTTCTGTGTAATCAGCACAGGACAGACCATTCCCAAAGATTTCCACTCCCACCAAATCATAGGCTCTTAGAAGGCTAAAACCACAACTGGCTTGTTCATCCTTATATCTCTAACACCTGACACAATGCCTGGCACATGGTAGGTGCTTAATAAACATTTCTGCAATGAGTTAATAAGTGAATAAGTAATACTGCAGTTAATGACAAAAATATTTGTCTGGTGCAACTTTCCAAGGAGCTTAAAGATCTCTCAATATTATTTAATTAGGTTTTAAAGTTCACCTTGGGGCCAGGCATAGTGACTCATGCCTCTAATCCCAGCACTTTGGGAGGCAGAGGTGGGAGGATCTCTTGAGTCCAGGAGTTCAAGATCAGACTGGGCAACAAAGCAAGGCTCCGTCTCTACCAAAAAAATATGAAAAATTATCCAGGCATGGCAGTTGTACCTGTAGTCCTAGCTAGTCAGGAGGCTGAAGTGGGGGAAAATTGCTTGAACCCAGGAGTTCAAGGATGTAGTGAACTATGATCACATGACTGCTCCAGCCTGGGCAACAGAGCAGGACTCTAACTCTAAAAAAAAACAAAACAAAAAAAAAAAACAAAACAAAAAAAACCCACAAAAAAACAAAGTTCACCTAGGATGGCAAGTAAAAGGTTTGACCATTTACTTAGGCCTTTGACCAAGGTGTAAAGGACTAAACTTGACTTGCCTAAAACCATGCAATAAATCTGGTTATAGGTTGGCATGGCTACAGGGTTGGCATTCAGATTCTTGTACTCATAGCTCCCTACTCCTACACATCTAGTGTATTGAGACCATCTTCCTAGCCTGACTGACTTGCCAATAGAGAAAAGCCCCTCTGAACTCCAAAATTTGAGGACTTTCTAATTCTCTGTGACCATGACTCACTTTGTAAGGAACCAATAAGTTGTCCCAGGCCTTGGTGCTGAGCCAATGGTGGAGCAAAAGCCAGCTGCCTGCTGTCCATTAGTCCAAAAGTAGGATCTGACATGCCTGCAGAGTCCATCCAGCACCCTAGGGTTGATTTCCCTGGGGGGTGGTGTTAGCCACTCAGGATGACCAGTAGCCATTCCTGGAGAATGAGAACAAATCTCAGAATAACATGATCTGCCTCTAGTCTCAGCTTCACTAGCTCCACTTGACCTTGGACAAGTTACTTAACTTCTTTTCACTTTCATTTTCTTATGTGAACAGAAGGGAAAGTAACACCTTGTAAGGACTGAATAATATGATGTCTGACAAAAGGCACCATGCCCAGCCCAGTTCCCAGAGACTGTTTGTGAAGTGTGGATCTGAATGCAGGGCTGGTGTTAATCATCCTTTGTGCGGAGCAGCCCAGGAAAATCTTCTGGTCTCCTGTTTCCCTCTCATAGTCCAGTCCAATTCCCATTGGCACTTTGGGCAAGGCAGTGATTTTCAAGATTTATCTCAGAGCAGAACTCTTTTGTCAAGCAAACTTAATATGGAATGGAACGGAAGTATATAAAACTGATAAAGCTGAGCTCACTTGTCAAAGCAGAGCTGGGGACAACCTAGATCGATCTCTGTGATTTGCCCCTCCTCATTTTGCAGTAGCCTCCCATACATCTCCACGAGCCCCCCAGACTTCCCAGAACTTGGATGGAACACAACTAAACTAAAGTAGTATTCTAGATGGTCTCTGTCAAATTAATAACAATATCAACACATTATTATAATTTAAATGCTAGCTATAATTTATTATTATTATTACAGCTAACATTTACTACAGTTGTTCTCAAACTTTAGCTTACATAAGAATCACCTGGAAACCTCATTAAAACACAGATTAATGGACCTTACCCCCAGAGTTTCTGATTCAAAAGGTCTAAGGTGGAGCCGAGAATCTGCATGTCTAACACGTAACTGACTAGTGATGGTGATGCTGGAGTGTGCAAAGACACTCTGAGAACTGATGATTTACTGTGAGCTAAGTGCTAAGCATTCTGTGTGGAGACTGTTTTTAATGCTCACAACCACATGATGAAATAGGTATTGTACTATTTACATCCCTTACTTACAGATGAGGAAACTAACCGTCTAAGTAACTTGCTCCAGGTCTTACTTACTAAGTGGCAGATTCCAATCCAGGTCTGACTCCAAAGTCCTCACTCCTAACCATGATGTTAAAATGTTAAAATAGAAACCTATTATAAGGAATAGGTCCACTTATTTGCATTCATTAACCAGTATAAATAAGTTCATGTAATGAACTGCTCTGAAAGAAAGGGTTCTAAGGTAGTTGAGGTTTGATGAAGAAGAAAAAAAAACAAAGAAACAAATCAGGAAGGTTTGAGTAACAGGCCATTGCTTATCATAGTCTGCAAGGTATTTCAAGAATTTGACCAAGAGAGACAGTACTTGTGACAAAAGATAGAAAATTTGGTCAAAAAGACAAATTTCACTTTATTATTCATTTAGTCACTAGTTTATAAAATGTTTATTGAATACATACTATAAGCTGGGGGCTGTTTGGTGCTGAAAATATGAGGGAGAGTAAAAGTAGCCATGGTTCATGACCCTCAAAGCTTACAGACCCCTCAAAGCAACAATACTAAGCTTAGTAACAATTTTGCCCAAGTCATGAAATCTTGACATTCAGCTTTGGCCACATGGTTCTCTCAGGTCCCAGCTCTTTTGGTTCTGACTCTTCTGAATCTTATTATCTTGTATTATTCACTCTATCTGTTGACCTAATACATTTCCATTCTGATGTGTCCAGTTCAGCACAATCCTGACATCATGAACTCAAAATCCTGCCTTGTTAATAGATTTTTTTTTTTAATGTTGACTATGGACAAGATTTGGCTTGTGTGTGATAATTGGTAACTATACGACTAACAGGAGGAGGTTTTATAATTGGTCTGCTCTTGTGTTCTTACTCATCACTGCTAATTACCCAGTGTGTCTGATACGCCAGATGGATATTTAATAAATGGTCTAATGATTGGATCTGAAATAACATATTCAGATTCAAGAGAACCATGGTCCTGGGAGGGAGGTCACACAGTTCTCCATTCCGCCATCCAGCACCATTGCTTTTAGATGAAGTTTGATGAGGCTGAATTAGATCCTGACAATTGTATGGCTTTTTTTTTTTTTTTTTTTAATTCCAAGGAAATTTTCTTTCATGGGCTTACCATGATTTCTATGAGAACTTATTTTGGGGAAAATCCTCAGTCTTACTTGTTCCAAGTTGGATTTACTTACTCTGGCGAAGTTATGACCTATTAAAAAAGGGGAGAGGGTAAATTTTGACAACTGAGAAGCCAAGTTTCAGGGAACCGTGTTGTCTTAGTCTGCTTTGTGTTACTGTAAGAGAATACTTGAGCCTGGGTGATTTACACAGAGAGCCGGCATCTGCTCAGCTGCTAGTGAGGGCTTTCATGCTGCGTCACAACATGGCGGAAGGTCAAAGCGGAAGCGGAAATGCGCCACGGGGCAAAATCCAAGGGGCGTCCTGGCTTGATATCAACCCACTCTTGTAGGAACAAATCCCTTCCCTGATCCGGCCTTCCCAGAGTGAGATCTCACTGTCCACTGCAGTAACGGCACCGAGGTATTTATAAAGCATCTGCCCCTATGACCCATATGCCTCCTGCTAGGCCTTACCTCTGAACACTACCCCATTGGGAATCAAATGTCAACATCACTTTTGGTGAGGACAAACTATATCCAAACCATAGCACATGTGAAGGAAAAAAAAAAAAAAGAAGAAAGAGTAGAAAGACTGTAGTAAGAATTCCATGATCGATGCGAAACATGGAGTTTTCGCAACCAGTTAAAGAAACGCTATAGGCTGTCTCCTAGAGACACACATTTCTGCCATCTAATCTGCAGCTTTGTTTATATTAAAAAACAAAACTAAATTTAAGCTTCAAAGTAAAAGCTCAACATTTAGGGAGACATATGGGCTGTTTGCTTTGAATGAGGGGCAGGAGCCAGCCTTCTCCGAGTTGGCCCAGAGAAAATTTTTGAAACACAGAAATGTAATAATAACTGGCACATGGGATGTGGGGGATGAAATCAGCGCTTTCAAAAAGAAAAGAATGAAGAGAATAATAATAATAAGCCAACACATTCAGTTCTTTTGGTTAATGTCAAATTTTACTCACCAATCTTAACAGATCTACTAGTGATTACTCTTATTTGGGTATTTCCAGTGGAAAATTATCCAGTTTGTGAAAAGTCTCAGTCATTTGTTATGAAGGACACAGCTTTCATTTTGTCCCAAAATTAGATGAGACTGAATTACCCCCACCAAGATGATTCAAGCTGCCTACTCGTGCCCAGCTCTGCCCTTGCTTTTGGCAGGGTACAGCATGGCATTTAGCCTTGGCGTTATCCCTGATTGCCTGGCCAGGCCTACATCAGAGTTAACGGGGGAGGAGGAGGAGAAGAAGGAGGAGTTGGTATAGATGACTATTGAAGAGCGTAGGATTTGGAGCCAGAAGGACCTGGGTTCAAAGTTCAAATTTGCCTCTTACTATGTAAGCTTCAAGTTCTAAATAAATCTTAATAATAACATGAGCTTATTACAAAGATTTGATGAGATTTTATACACTAAGGGCTTAGTTCAGTACATGGCACATGGCATGTAATGGTACCTGTTGTTGCTGGGAGTCTTGATCTTAGTATGGGTGGTTTAAAAGAAGAAAGTAAGTGGGTCAGTCTTAGTTTCTAAATCCATTGTACAGTGCTGTCCAATAGAACATTCTTCAATAATAGAAATTTCTGTATCTGTGCTACCCAATACAGTTTAGTATCTTGCTACATATAGCTATTGAGCTCTTCAGATTTGGCTAGAGGAAGTGACTTTTCACATTTAACTGATTTAAATTTCAGTAGCCATGTGTGATCTGTGGCTACCATGTTAGGCAGCACAACTTTATGAGATTAAAATTGTAGAATCATGTGAGAAAGAACAACATTGTGAGAGAACAGTTACATGAAAATATAAGGAAGCATAGAGCTCATGGGTTTGAGCCAGTCAGAATTACATTTTTATTGAGTCATGGACACTACTCTTATTATGTCCTTTATTGTACAAACAAAAAAATAGAAAACATTTCCAAACCTTAAATGTCAAACTGTCCAGTTTCAAGATGTATTAGTTTGTTCTCACACTGCTATAAAGAGATTCCTGAGCTTGGGTAGTTTATAAAGAAAAAGGTTTAATTGGGTTGTGGTTCTGTAAGCTGTATAGGAAGCATAGCTGCTTCTGCTTCTGGGGAGGCCTCAGGAAACTTACAATCATAGTGGAAGATGAAGGGGAAGCAAGCACGTCTTACATAGTGGAGCAGGAGCAAGAGAGACAGAGGGGGGAGGTGCTACACACTTCTAAACAACCAGATCCCATGAGAACTGACTGACAGGAGGACAGTACCAAGGGGAGATGGTGTTAAATCATGAGAAACCACCCCCATGATCCAATCACCTCCCATCATGCCCCTCCTCCAACATTGGGGATGACAATTCAGCATGAGATTTGGGTGGGGACACAGATCCAAACCATAACACAAGAGCTGTTTGACAAATTGTAATCCCACAAAAATGAAAGAGATTCAACTTTGATTTAGAATCTACAATAGCAAAATTTTCACCATTTGGTAAACAGCCATGACACATGAGGCAGCATCAAGTCTAATCACTGAGCCCTGTCAAGCACAGGAGAGCTTCCTGAGTGTCATCCTTAAGGTACATGTTGTACCTGTACAGGTGAGAGCCATTTTTTGGACAAGATAATAGAGGAATCCATGTTAATGTAACTCACTGCTGAGTTGGCAATGAGCTCACTCATTGGCAGCCAAATGAAAAAGCCCATATGGGAAGAAATTAATAAAGCTGGCATGTTTTCTGTTCCTATCAGCATAACCCAAGATATAGAGATAAATAATGTTTGTTCAGTAATGACTCAAATGTGTCACAGGCATTTTCAGAGAATGTCTATGGTAAAGTTTAAATATTAGGACAATTATAGTCCATTGTGTCCCTGGTCCAAGATGAATAAAATAGTGTTTCAAAAAGGACTGGGTTTACATAGTACTTCATATTTTACATAAAGACTCTGCATAGTTGAAATAAAAGTGGCCTGACACTGGAATTCAAGAGTCCTGGTTTTGAGGCCTGCTTTGCTGGTTTACAGTTGGTAGTTCTCAACAAGCTATTAACACTCTGTGTGCCTCAGTTTCCACACATTTGAAAATGGGGTTGATACTATCTCATAAGATTCTTATAAAGGTTGAATGGAAAACTAAAAAGCACTTTGCAAATGAGAAGCATTATCATCACCATCATCATTATCTTCATCATCATCATGTTATTTTTACTTTCTCAACAATCCCCTGAGGGAGCAAGATAGAGCAAGTAGACCATTCACAAATGAGACTGAAGGTGAGAGGATTTAAGTGACTTCCCAAGGTCACACAACTAGGAAGACTAGCATTCCCATCACAGCTATGAAAAACTGGGTGAAATTTAGCTGAGGAACATAAAGGTTTTCTATTTTGGATCTCATCCTTTAAATCATAGAATTATAAAAATGAAAAAGTCAGGACTGTGTTTAGATACAAGCAACACAGACCCCTGCCAAGGGTCTTGTGTGTTAGTTAACAACAAGGGCCAACCAACTGGACCAAATACGGCCTGCTTTGGTTAATAAAGTTTTATTAGAACACAGTCACCCTCATTCATTTACAAGCTGTCTTTGGCCGCTTTTGCACTACAACAGCAGAGCTGAATGGTTGCAATAGAAACCCTATGGACCACAATGCTAAAAATATGTACAATCTGGCCCTTTACGGAAAAAGTTTGCCAACTCCTGCTTTAGAAGGCCCTGGTATCACAAACCACACAAAAATAAATGTGTTAAAGAACACATGGCTGTTCTATTTGGTGATTGGCACTAGAAGAGTGTGACTCATGTCCTTGAATAGCCACTGTTGTGACCAGTACTCCTCAGGCCTCAGGCCCCAGATCACATCTGCCTGTGTCCTTGAGACCAAAGAGACTACCTCCGGATGCCAGGAAGGTTTGAGACTTCTGCCATTGTTCACTTGGGCCAGCAAGGCCTTGGGTCTGGAGGAGAATTTGAGCAGCATAAGTACTTAGAAAACAGAAATGAAAAATCAAGTAATTTGTCAAACCCTCCCCCAAAACAGCATAAACTACAGTAGATTCTTGCATATGAAGTATCATTTCCCAGTGGAGGCGGGCGTCCTTGCTCTCTTTGAGTTTCAATTCCTGGTTTTGGATCTGGGGGTGTTCACAGATTGGCAAAGTACACAGATGCATGTGGCAACTGGGGACCATTTTGCAATATTAAGTAATAATGTTACTTGAAAAATTTTTTTAGGTAGGTCATCATCTAATATGCATGAATTGTGATGCTTTTTTTCTATATTGGCAGCTAGATGGACGTTGAACAGTAGAATTGTGAATGGTGTTATTTTCCTAAAATGATTTCATTTAAATAATTTTTATTTAAATATTTGACATTGTCCATTCAGGCTGCTGTAACAGAATACCTTAGAATGTTTAATTTATAAACAATAGAAGTTTATTGCTCATAGTTCTGGTGACTGGGAAGTCCAAGGCCAAGACACCAGCTGACTCAGTGTCTGCTGAAGGCCTGTTTCTTCACAGATGGTGCCTTCTATGGGTCCTAACATGGTGGAAGGGCAAAAGGGGCTCACAAGCTTTTCACACCTCTTTTATAAGGTCACAAATCCCATTGTGAGAGCCCTCATGACCTAATCACCTCCCAAAGTCCCTACCTTCTAATAATATGAGCTTGGTGATTAGATTTCAACACGTAAATTTTGGTGGGATACAAACATTCAGATCATAGCAGATATTCATGTATTATAATTTGTATTTTGCCTCTTAATTTTAAAGATAAATTTTGAATTTTTAGAAGAAAAATACACATTTGAAAGCACAAAAGTTTTAAATTGGGGGACTTTTAAATATTTATTTTTATTTAAATTATTTGATGAAAACATTCAAATTGTGTATGCTTTGAATACCAATATGTCTTATTTTTATAATCCTTTGAGTATTACTGTCAATGAAATAAAATATAGGCTTCTCATTTTTATTGGTAGTCATGCTTTTTCAGCTTTGGCAATAACAAAAACAATATGCCTATCTTTAATTTTTTTTAAAAAAATTAGAGAACAGATGAGAAAGTGACTGAAGAGAATCATTAATATGGTCCTAATAGGGACTTTAGTTGGAATTGGGTTGATTCCATTTTACTCCAATGTGTTAGTCTGTTCTCATGCTGCTAATAAAGATATACCCGAGATTGGGTAATTTATAAAAGAAAAAGGTTTAATTGGTTCACAAGTCAGTATGGCTGGGGAGGCCTCAGGAAACTTACAATCATGGTAGAAGGGGAAATAAACCTGTCCTTCTTCACATGGTGGCAGGAAGGAGAAGTGCAGAGCAAAGTGGAGAAAAGCCCCTTATTAAATCATCAGCTCTCATGAGAACTCACTCTCTATCATGAGAACAGCATGGAGGAACCAACCCCATGATCTAATCACCTCCCACGAGGTTCCTCCTGCAGCACATGAAAATTACAATTTGGATTACAATAAAAATGAGATTTGGGTGGGGACATACAGCCTGACCATATCATTCTGCCCCTTGCCCCTACAAAATCTCATCTTTCTCACATTTCAAAGCACAATTTTGTCTTCCCAACAGTCCCCCGAAGTCTTAACTCATTCCAACATTAACGCAAAGCCCAAGTCCAAAGTCTTATCTGAGACAAGGCAAGCCCCTTCTACCTAGGAGCCTGTAAAATCAAAAGCCAGTTAGTTACTTCCTGGATACAATGGGGGTACAGGCATTGGGTAAATACATTCATTCCAAATGGGAGAAATTGGCCACAATAAAGGGGCTACAGGCCCCATGCAAGTCTGAAATCCAACAGGGTAGTCATTAAATCTTAAAGTTCCACAATGATTTTCTTTGACTCCATGTCTCACATCCAGGTCACACTGATGCAAGAGAGAGGCTCCCATGGCCTTGGGCAGCTCCGTCCCTGTGACTTTGCAGGGTACAACACCCCTCCCTGCTGCTTTCGTGGGCTGATGTTGAGTGTCTGTGGCTTTTCCAGGTGCACAGGACAAGCTATTGGTGGATCTACCATTCTGGGGTCTGGAGGACAGTGGCCCTCTTCTCACAGCTCCTCTAAGCAGTGCCCCAATGGGGACTCTGTTGGAGCTCCAACCCCACATTTCCCTTCTGCACTGCCCTAGCAGAGGTTCTCCATGAGGGCTCTGCCCCTGCAACAAACTTCTGACTAGACATCCAGGCATTTCCATACTCCTCTGAAATCTAGGTGGAGATTCCCAAACTTCAATTCTTGACTTTTGTGTACCTGCAGGCCCAACACTACATGTAAGCTGCCAAGGCTTGAGGCTTGCAACCTCTGAAGCAACAGCCTGAGCTGTGCCTTGGTCCCTTTTAGCCACAGCTGGGATGCAGGGTCCCAAGTCCCAAGACTGCACAAAGCCCCAAGGCCGTGGGCCCTGCCCATGAAACCATTTTTTCTTCCTAGGATTCAAGGCCTCTAATGAGAGGGGCTGTCTTGAAGGTCTCTGACATGCCCTGGAGATATTTTCCCCCATTGTCTTGGTGATTAACATTTGGCTCCTTGTTACTTATGCAAATTTCTGCAGCTGGCTTGAATATATCCCCAGAAAATGGGTTTTTCTTTTCTATTGCATTGTCAGGTTGCGAATTTTCCAAACTTTTATGCATTGTCACCTCTTGAACACTTTGCTGCTCAGAAATTTCTTCTACCAGACACCCTAAATCATCTCTCTCAAGTTCAAAGTTCCATAGATCTCTCGGGCAGGGGCAAAATGCTGCCAGTCTCTTTGCTAAAGCATGGCAAGAATCACCTTTGCTCCAGTTTCCAAAAAATTCCTCATCTCCATCTGAGCCCACCTCATCCTGAACTTCATTGTCCATATCACTATCAGCATTTTGGTCAAAGTCATTCAACAAGTCTCCAGGAAGTTCCAAACTTTCCCACAACTTCCTGTCTTCTGAGCCTTCCAAACTGTTCCAGCTTCTGCCTGTTACTCAGTTTCAAAGTCACTTCCACATTTATGGGTATCTTTACAGCAGCACCCACTACTACCGGTACCAAGTTACTTTATTAGTCCTTTCTCACACTGCTAATAAAGACATACCAGAGACTGGGTAATTTATAAAGGAAAGAGGTTTCATTGACTCACAGTTCATCATGGCTGGGGAAGCCTCAGGAAGTTAAAAATCATGGCAGAAGGGGAAGCAAACACATCCTTCTTCACATGGTGGCAGGAAGGAGAAGTGCAGAGCAAAGCAGGGAAAAGTCCCTTATAAAACCATCAGATCTCATGAGAACTCAGTCACTATCATAAGAACAGCATGGGGGAACCACCCCCATGATCTAGTCACCTCCCACGAGGTCCCTCCCCCAACACATGAAAATTACAATTCGGATTATAACAGAAGATACAGTTTGGGTGGGAACAGAGAGCCAGACCATATTATTCAATATTTCTGGGAATCTGTTCCTCAGGAAAAGAAAGGAAATGGGGGAAAAAGTTCTGTTCCATTTTGGGACTGCACAATCCCATTTAACTTTGCTTTCCAGTGGGTTTAGGTTTCTTTTTCCAGTGACTCATTTACTAGGAGGCTGCTTCTCAGGGGGCTTCCTCCAACGCCAGCACAGAGTTCCTTGAAGCCCCACCTGAGGTTGCATTTCTTAGGAGGAGGAGGGAGGGCTGCTGGGCTGGTCTGTAAACAAGGCAGCCTTTGTCCCATTTATCCCGAAGACAGCTTCTTCCCCTGGGGTGCCATTAGGGCAGTCATTCAGGGAGCTAACAAAGAAAGGCATTTCTCTTGTGAAGAGAGACACTCTTCCAAATCCACCCAAGGCACTCCTGGAAAACTGGCACCAGGTGTATTTCATTACTCAAGTGGCTTCCAAGGCAAGCACTCAGCTCTGCCACCCTGGGCCTGGGGGAACTTCTTCCACACTTCAAGGAAATAATGCATTCATTTTTTAGCTCATTCATTCATTTAACAAATATAGACTGCACACCTATTGTGTGCCAGGCACTGTGCTAGGCATAGGAGCACAACTGTGAATGTGGTCAATGTTTTCCTGTGCTACATTAAATAGATTTGGTCTTTGTCCGTGGTTCCTGGCACAGCACTCTTGAAACCCTTGGGATTTCCAGGGAGGAGTATTTGTGGCTGGTCACCAGAAAGACTGAGTGGTTAGAGGGTTGGAAGTCTCAGCCCACCTGCCCACCTCCTGGGATGGGAGGAGGCGGGAGCTGGAGATTGAGCGCTATAAAAACTCTTGGACAATGAGATTTGGAGAGCTTCCATGTTGGTGAATGCAGCCACCTGCCGAGAGGGTGGCACTCCCCAGCTCCATGAGATAGACGCCCTTGCGCATGGGACTCTTTTGGACTTTGCACTGTGCACTTCTTCATCTGGCTGTTCATTTGTATCCTTTATAAATTAACTAGTGTTGGGACGCAGAAAACAATTCCCCAAAATGAAGGCCTCCAAAGCCACCTCAGAAGCAAAAAGTTTTTCTCTGACTTTCTGCCCTGCTGTCTCTCAGTCACATTCTCCCCAGAGGCAAGCCATACCAGAAACTAAAATTCCACTTCCCCAAGATGGGTTATAGAAACCAGAACCCCATTTCCCCAAAGCCAGCCATAACAAAATATGACTCTAACTCCCCCTCCCTTTCTGTGTAAAACCTGGCCATAAAGAAATGATCTGACCTACTTTGTTTTACTGTAGGTCATCAGACTCCCATTCCAGAGAGGGTCCTGTCCCACACCCAGAAGGAAGGATGCTCAGAGAGGCCGATAGAACCTAGACAGACAGGCCTTGCTGGGTTTCCTCACTCAGTCTATTAGCATCGGATCTCCCTTTTTGTCCAACCATATTTTTTACATAACTCTCCATACTTTGTTGAACCTAGGCATAAAAATGGACCATTCTCCCTGTATCTTTGGGTCTTCATCTTGAAGGCTACAGGGTCACATAAAATGATGATCAAATAAACCTGTGTGCCCTTTCTCCTATTCATCTGCCTTGTCAGTGATTTTCAGCGAAGCTTCAGAGGGTGAAGGGTAAATTTTCCCTTGGCCCAGACACCAGCAAATGTAAGTAAAGTATTTTTCTGAGTCCTGTGAGCCACTGTAACAATATGAAATGGGGAAGGGGTCGTGGGAACCCCTGATTTACAGCTGATCAGTCAGAAATATGGGTGGCCTGTGCCCTGCAACTGGCATCTGAAATAGGGATAGTTTTGTGAGACTGAGTTCTTGACTTGTGGGGTTTGCACAAACTCTGGGTTACTAACTCTGATGTCAGAATTGAATTGTAGGACACCCCACTGGTCTTGGAAAACTTGATGGTATCAGAAACCATCCCAGAGTTCCCTACCGCAATGAGCTTACCACGTGTGGCAGGGAAGAGAGACAGTGAAACAAGTCATTATGATGAGATAATGAGTTTGAAGAGGGGGAAGAATGAGGTGCCCAGAGGGCCCACAGCAGGGGGATTTGCCCTAACTGAGGACAGATAGAAAATGTCCCTGAAGTTGGGCGCAGTGGCTTGCGCCTGTAATCCCAGCACGTCAGGAGGATCACTTGAGCCTAGGAGTTTGAGATCAACCTGGGCAACATGGCAAAACCTCATCTCTACAAAAAAAAAAAAAAAAAAAAAAAAAAAGGTTAGCTGGGCTTGGGGGCACGCACCTGTAATCCCATTTACCTGAGAGGCTGAGGTGGGAGGATCACCTGAGCCCAGGAGGTTGAGGCTGGCAAAGAGGGCAAGGAAAGAGCTCCAGGGAGAGGGAGGAGCGTGGGCCTGTGGGAGGGCTGGCTGAAGACAACGCTGGAGGTAGAGTGGGCCTGCATTTAAAGGACACCTATGCCAGGTAAGACAAACACTGGAATAATCCTAACCTCAGGATGATAACAACTTCACAAAGCCTTTCAGACACCTGTGGATATTTCCCCTTCAGAATGCTCCTGAGCCTTATTCATTCATTCAACAAGTGTCGAGGAAGCACGTTTCATGTGCATGTGCCGGTGAGGAGCTGCGACTACTCAGTGAAATCAGACGTCATCTGTACAATGGAGGAAACAACAGGCTGGCCCTGAGGAGAAGAATCATAGATGCAGGCTTGCTTCTGCCCATCACCTCTTTATGGGATAGCTCTGCTTGCAGTCAGTGTGGTTTCATTGGCACTAATGTCACCTCTGTTAGCTCCAAGGAGGGGCGTGTGACCAGGCCTGGCTAATCAGAGTATCATAATCCTTTTGGCTATTGTGATTGGTTCAGAATTGGACACATGACCTGAGTTCAGCCATTTAAATCCTTCCTCAGGACTTTTGATGGAGCTAATGAGGAAGGCACTCACCATCTGAGACAGCACCTAAGAACAGGGTAAGCCTGGAGATGTCAGGAGCTGCCTTTACCAACTCATGGAAAAAGTTTGCCTGAAATTAGAGCCAACGCAGAGGAAAGGCGATCTAAAAGGTGGGTAGACAGATGCTTGAGTTCCTGGGTCCAGCTGTCCCTCCTCCTACATGGATGGGTGTCAGACTTTGTAGTTACAGGAACCAACAAACTCACTTTTGTGTTTAAGTTAATGAAAGTTGAGGTTTTTTTGACTTACAAGCAAGAATTCTGATTAATACAGCAGGTACATGGGCCACCAAGTTCACAATAATCTGATAAATGCCGTTATAATGAAGGAAAGGCAAGGAGGCGGGACAGTATAATGTGGGAGGGACTGGTGCAGCTCACGCTGCTGGCCCAGCTCATCTCTGTCTGCCCCACCCTGGACGTGCCCTGTGGCGTCAGAAGACAGTTTTCATGAATATTATTGGCTTTCTAGCTCAAGGTCCTGTGTAGGTGTGTGCTCAACCCAGCCACAGGACAGGTTGGAAGTGCTGAGTAGTTAGAACTCAAGGACCAACCTTTAACCCGTGAAGGATTGCATTTAGAGTTTCAGCACCCCAGCCCCCCTACTTCTGGGTGGAATAGTTCAGAGGTGTTCTTTTCTTAACCCTTCATAAGGTCCCTGGCAGGTTGTGCTGAATTGTCCATAGATGGACCTTTTTGCTGGCTTTCCTCCTTTCTCTGTCTCACTCCCCTACTCCTCACCTGGGCATCCTGGGATCACCTCCCAAGTAGAGCATTTGCATCCAAACCCTAATCTCAAGGGTCTACTTTTGGAGAACACAAACTCAGACAGAAGACCTCTGCAGACAGACCATATAGGTTTGGATCCCAATGATGATGCTTCCTGTTTGACTTTGGACAATGTATTTAATTGTATGTCTCAGTTTCCTCATCTATAAAAAGAAGATAGTAATTTCACCATCTTATAAAATTGTTGTGAGGTTGAAATGAGGTACCACCTACAAAGAGCTCCCAACAATGTAAGTGCTGCGTAAATACTGGTTATTGTTCTTTTTATTCCTCTTCTTATTGTTATTGAGTGTTGTCTAAGCATGACCCAAGGGTCTGGGAAATCTTGGAAGAGGTGACACTTTAGCTGAATCGTGAAGGACCAGCAGGAGCTGGGATGAAAACGAAGGAGAGGGCCACCTCGAGCAGAGGGAATGAAGGGCTCCACTTTGGAACTCGCTTCTCTGTCTAAGCTAATAATTCTAGGAGATTATATCTTTTCTAAAGCATCTGAAAATACCTTTTTTGGATACAAGATAACTTTTGATATCACTTTTTGTTTTGTATCCACTGCAGAAGAATTAGAGTAGAAGTGGCAAAAAGGACTTTGAGTCCTGTAAGAGTTAAATCACCCAAATGAGAGGTGTGTATGCGTGTGCATGTGTGTGTGTGTGACATTTTCTCCCAAGACAGGAAAAGGGCCTGCAGAATGTAGTCCCAAGAAGAGATGTGCCATGCTCCATTTGAGTTCCTGGGGTTGACAGCAGGACTTCAGAGGGGCGTGTGTCTGGTGCACTTAGAGAATAGAGCCCAGACACCAGGGTCCCAGTTTGAGAAAGAGCCCTTTCCCTGAGATTGGCATGAGAGCCATGGACTTGGGCAAGAGCATAACATCAGAGACTGGTGTCGGCTGAAAACCAGCGAGCCCTTTCCTGTGTGTTTTGCTCCATATGCTCACTCTTGTTCTTGGTGGGTTTTCTTATGTGTTTTGTAATCTCACTTTAGTCAGGCTTTATCTACATGGTCTGGGTTGAAGATGTAGCCCTCCACGGTGGTTCTGCTTTTGATTCTGCAAAATGTCTCAGGGGTATTACAGGCTTAGAACCAAGTTTTATGTTCTTTTCTTTTACCATATCATGCAAGCAATGTAAATTTCAAGTCCTAAAATGGAAACAGGCATGTGGTTAGGAACGATCATGGAATACATTTTCCCCATGCAAAGTAGGACGAAAACAGACAAGTTTCCTTGTTGTCTCAGTTTACTGATGAATGGATTTTACCCTAGCTAACCGTTTCATTAAGCATATAGCTCTGCAGAGCGACAGTTTCATAAGAGGGTTTCAATTCTCACTCTTCATCTTATGTGGGACCAAGGCTTTCTCTCTAATTCACAAAAGACATTAAAATTCAAGTACTGTATTAATTGGGATATATTATTAGCAGCTTCAATAGAGACCCCAAATAGCAGTAGCTTAGATGGGAAAGTTTAGCTCTTTTTCATATGAAAGTCCATGCTGGCACTGTGAAGTAGTCAGAGGTTCAGGTTCCTTCCATATCATCACCTTATCATCCCCAAGGTGCTGACATGGCCCGAAAGGGTTCTTAGCTATGCCTATGTTCGCGAGTCAAGCTGAAAGTCATTGAAGGATTGAGAACAAGGATATGGGAGAAATAACAAGACCAGACTCTGCAGAGATTGCAACGCCTCTGCTCCAGTGGAGTTGAAATCAGATTTGGATAATCAAAGACATGTGACACAAATTCAGCACCCATAGTAGATGGTAATTAAGCCCACAGCACTTTGAATAGTGAGGAAACCATCAGGCCTTGGGTGGTGTAGACAAGCTAAGTAGGTGTAAAGTAGTAAACATATGTGTGTATACACACATATATATGGTGTATATGTGTCTGGTATGTCACTGTGTGGTGTGTGTGTATGATGTGCGTGAGTATGTATGTGTGGTGTATGTGTCTGTGAGATGCTGTACATGTCTTTGTGTCTCTGTCTCTACTGCATGTGTTTGTACATGTGTGTAGGGGTTATGTGTGTACCAATGTGTATGTTTATATGTGTTGTGTGCATGTGTGTCTATCCCTGAACTCTGTGAAGCTAGACCGTTTTTTCTGTCACCATTCATTGGAATAAACCATACTTTTAGGATTAAATTATTTTCTAGTCAATCATATTAAGTATAAATCTCATTCCACAAATGCACGTGTGCATGAAATAAAATATTTTCTTCAGCAGAAGTTAATTTCCATCATAACTCCCATCACCTCTTCCCTTTGAGATTGTCTGAGTTCCAAAGGACTCATGTAGCACCAGCATGTGAGACCTAGGACCAGGACTGGGGGACAGCAGGAGGCAGGGAAATTTGTCCCAATTTCCAGGGCCAGAGGTCTGGAAGGGGATCTGGGCCCAGCTATGCTGTGTATCATACAGTGGTGGCCAAGCACCTATCAGAGGCCCTGCTTGGGACTTGGGTTGTGGATTGTGGTCATTTGCTGTTTTGGTTGTTGATTCACTGGTGAGTGACCCCTTCTGTCCCTGCTCTTTGTGCTATTTCAGTGCCACCCTTGGGCACATGTGAGCCAACTGCCCTCATGGAGAACTTGGTAAGTTCCACAGACAGGTCTGCCATCTTGCCACTTCCACAGATCTCCCACTCACTCTGCTCCCTCAGACCTTGGCTTCCTACCTGCCCCTCTCTGAGTCTCAGTCTGGAGCAGGCATAGTGTACCTCCCCACAACCCACCAGTGTCAACCACTGCTGCTTCTCTGCTGTCCTTTCCCTAACCGGGAGAACTTCAGTCTGGGTGAGGCAGGGAGCAGGGCGGATGGGGTAAACTTTATGTCCTCCCATCAGATACTCTTGCAAATCTATTGCCTGTGCCCTGTGTTTTTCCTATTGCTCCCAAGGCTTAGGCTTTTGGAAATTAAAAGCCAAGAACTGACTCTTTAAATGTTTTCTCAACTTTCTGTCATGCCTCCTTATCCCAGAGGCAATGATTCTGTGCCAAGCTGACTGATGGGGAAAGGACACACAGTGGAAAGACAGAGGAGAGGAGAGAAACACATCAGAAAATACATCATGAAGCAAATGACCATGCCAGGAGAACCACATGCTGCTACCGAATAGAATAAAATAGCTTCCTGCAATCAGAACTGGGGACCCAGTTTCACACACAAGTGCCTGGCACATGTTTTTGCCCTAGAAGCCTGCATAACCCCTGAGACTTGTCATTAGTGTGACTAGCTGGGGCTGGTGTCATGGGCAATAAAGGAATTTACCAAGACAGTTGTAGGTATAGAAAGGCAGAATTATTAGAGAAGGTATGAAAATATGTTGCAAGGTTGCAATAGGCAGCACAGCAGAGAAGGGGCTGTTTGCAAAGAGGCAGGGGCTGTAGGGGAGTTTATAGGGTCATGCTGGAGGGGGCTACAAGTGAAAGAAGGTTGTGCTGCTGGGGCTACGTGTAGAATAAGGTCATTGTGCCCTTGGGTTGTTTGTAATTAGCCATCTCTCAGAAAAATTATTCATTGTTCTCCCCACCTGGGGCCCCTTCCTCATTGTTGCTTACTTTTCAGGACCCCACATTCCACCCCAAGAGAAAACAACGACAAATCTTTGGCATTGGGGCAGAGAACTCATCTTCCAACTACTTCCTGCTGACCTGGGGTGTAGAATTGACCCTACCTATGGTTGTTGGTCTGGGAGGAGGCCCTGTAGGTCATTGTCCCAGATTGTGGGACTTAGGATATTGCATCTTGCTGGACGAGGGGACTCATCACAGAGGGGAAACATGTCAAGATGAAACTGGTGTCTCATGGAATCCAGGGGAGATTCATAAAGGTAGCAGGCATCCCTGGGGTGAGACAGATATTCCATTCACAGCATCATTTGAAGGTGAAACTGCTCAATTCCAGCAGGGGAAATTTTGTTTCTTAAGCCAGTTACCAAAAAGGTAAAGAAAAACCTTTCGCAGCGTGACTGCTTGTCCTTATTGGAAACCCATTTAGATAACCTGGAAGTTGAACTCAATGAAAAAGTGTTTAAATTTAATTAGATACAGCATAGGGAACCAATTTTAGAGAGACTACTATACCCTAATTACATACAATATTTCTTTCATAAATTTCCTTTCATGAATTTTCTCATGACTTACACAGAACATCTATGACACACCTGGACTTTCTGGCTTGTCCTAAACATCCCTCTTTTTAAAACAATCAGTCATTTTACTTTAGGCCAAGACTTTACCATACAAGATCCTTTCTCATATAAAGTCTCTTTTCTACAACCTTTCTTACCAAAAATACATCTTTTATAACCTTCTTTTATGTCTCTCTTATTTCCTGATTCCTTTCATCTTGTTTAATATAAAATCTTTAACCTTTGAATTAGACAAAAATTATTTTTATTTTGTTAGGAAGTTAAGGTTTGTACTGCATATTGCTATGTGAGTACATATTGTTCATGAAGGGGGAGCAAATGAGGAGGTGATCTACATACTGTAAGTTATGCCCCCTCAAGAGATTGCTGGGTTAGATTTCTTGCTAGGGCTTGTCTGAATAAGTGTGAGCTATTTTTAAACCCCTGAGTTAGGTAGGACTATTTAGGTTGAAGTTACTGGTTAAAGATTTAGGTAGCTTTCCTGGGAGAAATAGGACTATTAGAGGGAAAGTGAATGCAGAGGTTGGGCAAATATTAAGCAGGCACCCATCTTGGAAAGTATATTTCTGTCCCAAAGGGGTATGAGGTATTTAGACATTACTGGGGACTTGTGGGAGAATGGTAATTGGATCCTTCAGTAATATAAAGAAATGTGAATCTTTTCTTTTGGAGGGAGGGGGTGTCATTTGCCCCCATTACCTGACAGGATTTGGAGGAGAGTTGCTCAGAGAAGATTAGTACAGAGTAGGCAGCTCTTGAACTCAAAAGGGAAATTTATCATTTTACTTTCCATCTCTAGAGTTGCCCTTGGCTTTGTCTTGTTGATGATAATGTTTGATTTGGAAGCCAGCTGGAGCAGAGAGCCCCTTTCACTCAGGGTCATCAGGGGTTGGGATTCTGTCCCAGGGACCCTTAGGCTCTCAGGGCAGTCTTGTTTCCAGTGGCCACGCTAGTGACAGAGGGGGCAAGCCACACAGGGCTTTTTCCATTTATTCCATTGGGTCAGTTTGCTTTCCAGTGGCCTGGCCTTCTGCACTGGTGGCAGTTACCTGGAGGGATTTTCTTAGGGCAATCTGGAAGGGGCTGGGGGCTTATAAAGTAGCCAGTAGTTGAGCCTGCCTCTTGTCCCTGTGTATTTCTTTCTTCTTAGCCCTGTCCTCCTTATTCTGCTCTGTTATAAAAAACTGAGGAGGTTAATTTGAGGACTTCCTGCAATGGGGCCATGCTGTGTTACACAAGAAAACTAGATGCTTCCTTTTTGAGAATCTGAAGGTTAAATTTATCTTAATGTTTTAGGATGTAACCCAGAGGTGGCTCTGAATGAAGAGATGGGGTTTCTCCCACGGTGGGACTAGAAAACGACAAGCCACTGGGGATGATGTCTACTAGAGTGGGACGCAAGTCGCACCTTCTCTTGGGGCAGGCATTCCACTGAAGAAAGGGGTTCTACTCAAGTCCACTGGGGGACTTCTCAGATGCATTCCTAGAGGGGTGTCCCCCCTATTAGGAAGGATCTCCTGGCATTGGGGTCAACAGCTCTAGGGCCTTGCATTGTATGGCCAGTCCAGGCATGAGGAATGAGGGTGAAGGGAGGACTCAGCTGGAAAGCAGACTAGAAGAGGGGACAGGAATGGGGAGACTCACTGCTCTGTGGCCACTTGAGATCACCTGATTTGGGAACACCTGGAGCAGGAAGTCTAGCTGTCTTCATGGGAGAATTTAGACTGAGAAAGAGGTGGTCTGAGTTCCCCCAAAACATGTACAGGTTTGTCTTGGTTGAGCTTTCACCACCAATCATGCTATAAGTAAGGATTGGGGGCTTTTGACCAGAAAGGATAGGAGAGAGCCTTTTTCCCTTCTAGGCAAGACAGCCAATGCTGTTTACCGCGTGGCCTTCAGGCAGCACCAGAGAGCAGCCCTGACCAGTTACCGTAAGTTGACAAAGGGATACTAGAGGTTGGCTGCTGGAAGACTGAAAAGGAGAAACTGAACTAAGATCCCTCATCTGATCAGGTGATGGTGGTAAGATGCTTCCACATGGACACCTTCTAGCTTCATCAGGGTATAGCCCTTCCAGAGACTGTCAGTTGTTTCTGTTTTTGGGTACTGTCCACGAAGGGTCCCCAGTTGGAAGAGAGAAAGGGAAAGGGGAGAGAGGTCCCTGTAAGAGTCAATGAAATGTTGCAGGTGTGACTAGCTGGGGCCGGTGTCATGGGCCATAAAGGAATCTACCAAGACAGTTGTAGATAAAGAAAGGCAGATTTATTAGAGAAGGTGTGAAAACACGTTGCAAGGTTGCAATGAGCAGCACTGCAGAGAAGTGACTGTCTGAAAATAGGCAGAGGCTGGAAGGAAGTTTTATAGGGTCATGCTGGAGGTGGCTACATGTGGAACAATGTCATTGTGCCCACCGGTTGTTTGTGATTAGCCATCTCTCAGAAAAATAGGTCATTGTTCTCCCCAACCTGGGGCTCCTTCATCGTTGTTGCTTACTTATCAGGACTCCATAAGACTATTTGAAATTTGTGGTGAAAACTATGTGTATTTCCCCATCTAGTCTAATAAGTTGTAGACTTATTTCAAAGTAACAGCAAATACCACGAATATTTTCTCAAATCCAATATTTACAGGAAATGCACCAGTCTCTGATCTGCCCCTGATGTAAGTGTCAGATGTGCTTCCAGGGCTGTGGCCCATCCCTGTGCCTAGTCAAGGGTCCAGCCTGACCAATAACATCACTGTAACTCTAGGATTGAGTGCACACTCAGCCTGAGCCGGGGCTTATTGGCTCTACCTCAGGGTTGCCAGCCTTTGTCAAGCTTCCTACTTTCTGGTCCTTCTGGTCTACACTCCTACGGCAGATGGTCAGGGTCACCTTTCATGAGAAGGGAAGATGTATTGGTAGCCAGGGGCCTGCATGCCATTTCTGGCATAAACACATTACAGGTTGCAAATCCCTGCTTCACTTTTATGAAAATGGTATTGATGACTTTCAGGGCAGAGCAGTGTTTTCTTAAAGTAGCTTCTGTCCAAAGATAATAGACATTATTTGAAAATAGGATTCTGTGATCAAATCTCTTTAGTAGGTCAACTTTTCAGACTCCGTAATATGCAACAGTGCATCATCGTACATGTCCAAGATGGGGGTATTTATAATATGTGATGTGAACTAAATTCACTTGACCACTGAACACTCTGACTCTGATAGGTCCCAGAGATGCTGCTAGGTGGAACACACTTTAAGGAATATTGTGTGGCATACCCTTCTTGTTGCAATATATTGTTTTGTGGCTCTGACCACCATGGTTTGGGGTTAGAGAAAATACTAGCTTGTCTAAGCTAAGTGACTGAGAAACAGCAATTTGCAATCATTATGGAAGCAGCAACTCATCATTCCTGTAAATTTCCAGATAAAGAAATCAATGGCTGGGTTGTTGCCACTACTCATTTCAGAGCTGAGTTTTTCTGGCTTTGTCTAAGGTCCAAGTTGTTTCTTTTATTTATGATTTCTTTTTTGAAATACAAGCACAACCTTCAAAACCCTAAAAGATGGTGGAGACTGTGTAAAGCACCTAATGTCTTTCCAGGTGAAAAATCAGTAGCAAATTCATTATTGCATTACTTCATCCACCTGTTATTTAGTACCCTCTATGTACTGACACCTACAGAACATATAAAGTTGAATAAAGCAAAATCCCTACTCTTTGTTACATTCTATGCCAGCTCTGTCTGATGTCTTCAGGCATTTATGGTCTAGAAAATGTTACAGTAACACATTTATAGATAAAGGGACACATCTGGAGATGAATGAAGTAAGTGGCTACGACACATTTGCTGCTGTGAGGTGAAAAACTGTTCCAAGGCAGCAGGATAAGGAAGGAAGATGATTACTTCCTTTCCACTTGATTTCAAAAGATCTGAAATAAGGGCATGGGACCCATCTCAAGATGAGTTGTTCAATAGATGTGAGGATCCAGGCTTGGAAGTGTGAGCATCGTGGACAAAAGGAGGCTAACTCCACCGACAGCTCAGAGCCAGTGGTGCCGGGTGATCTAAACCTCTTTGTTCACTGTTGAAGACAGCATCTCTTAGATTTCCTAAATCCCACCGTTGGGAACTGCCAAGCCAGTGTTTCATTACAATCTTGGCCCTAAAACAGCATAGTTCATCCAAGAATGACAGGGTTTTATGAACAGAAATTAGGCTCTGGACCAAGTTTGTAATAAATCTTAAGCTTCATTATATAGGTGAAGAAAAATGACCAACTACTAGATGACAGATTTGCCATGGAGCAAGAGAATAGACACTGTGTGCCATTTCAGGAAGGTTCCACTGCAGATTTTCACTGACTTGTGGGGTGACTTTCTTCGGGGGCGGTAGTGCGGAAGGAGGACAATAAAAGGCAAAGGATAAAAAGCAGTTGGAGTGGATGTTTCCTTCATCCCCTGCTGTATCAAAATCACTTGAACACCCAATGAATGGTAGCATTATATGATGCTTAATAAATCTTAAAGGAGAAAACCAAATCATTTTTTTCTATTCAAGTCTAATGAAGATCTATGTGAAAAATGGAGTTTTCTCCCTTAGTCAAAATGAACAAAAGGCCTATTAATACTGTTAGGATGTGACCTCACTGAGGTGAAAAATATTTTCTTATGTATAAAATGGCAGGTAAACCATTCAAGACTAATGTGAGCAGCAAGAAATATAAGAGAGAAGAGGAAATGAAAATGCAGTGACAACAACAGACTTGGATTAACACCAGTATTTTCAAAAAAGCCCAAACAATTTCAGATTCAATAGAAGCCACTTTGCCAAGGACTCCGATGCATTCCATCTATCAGCAGGCTTGCTGCCATTTCCTAAGGAACGCCCCTGGCATCTGCCCTTTCCCCTTGGTTCTTATGCCAAAGCCATCCTGTTCTCCCCTCCTCATACTGTAGCCATCATTGTGTGGCCACGAAGCTGCCAGGTTGCTCTGTTTGCTGCCACTGTTATAATCCACGCTCATGCACTCATGCATTTTTTTCTCCATCTGTAATGAAGGACATTACAGATCATTTATGAGATGACCATTGCCAAGCCTAAACAAGGAAACTAAGACTGGTCCTGGATTGTTTGGTGACCTGCTGAGGCCCACAGGTCCACAGATGTCTGATTTCTTTGAAAGGCCTGGAATCTTTTGCTCTGATGGAGAGGTGGTGCCTAGAGTTGGGGAGTTCTAGGTCATTGGAAGGGATATGGGGGGCTGTGCCCTTCTCTGGTTCCAAGGACAGTTTCTGAGCTCTTCTAAGAAAGAAGAGTTAACAACAGAAGCTGGGGAAGTTGCTTTTATAAAATGACCCATGATACTGGGGTATGACTATACGATGGAAGGTGGAGGTGAGATGCCCAGAGAATGCTGCTTGGTCCTCCCCTCCCTGCCCCCCAGTGACAGTGTCTTACAGATGTGGGGAGGAGCCACTTTCCTACTACTACAGAAAACTCAGCATCTGCCTGGTCACATGTGGCATGGCAGCTTTGAGAACAGGAGCCTGTGATGAAGCAACTACAGGTTAGCCAGGAACCTGGTATAGATTAATGAGTGGATAATCATATACTCTATCTGGGAGTGTATGAGGGAGAATGAACTCAAAACATTGAAAAGAATGAGCCAACTGGGAATTTGAGACAGAGACTGCTAGGGCCCACCAATATCTGGGTGCTCTGTTCTTTCTGTGGGCATAGCTAGACAACACTTCCGCACCCCCTTGCATCTAGATGGGACCATGCAATTAGTCCTGGCCAGTGAAATGTGGCTAGAAGTGTTGGACACCATTTCCAGGCCTGCCTTCTTAAATCTTCTGTGAAGTCATACATATTCTCTCTTTATTCGTCTGCTGGCTAGAGGAAGAGGATCTAGGAGAGACCTCTGAAGTCCTAGAGGATAGCTGAGCCATAAGATGGGAGGAACCTGGATCCCTGAGTGACTGTGTGGACAAGTCTCTCATACCATACTACATCCCTGTCTTTACTGGATTATGATATAGAGGAAAAATCAAAACTTTATTATGTGAAACCACTGAGATTTGGAGCTTGCTTGTTACAGTTGATGGAAACCAAAACATTTCTTCTCAAAATATTGAGGATTGCTAAGTTAAAAACACTGAAAATGCAGGGGAGCACTCTGCCTCAGCCTCTATTTGCTTGACAGCAGGACATAAATCCTTCCTTACCGGAGATGACCCTTGCTTATTGGCCTAGAGAAGGCACCAGGAGGCACCAGAGGAACCTGGAAACAGATTCTACTATTTTTCCACTGTTTCCCGCCTTTTCAAAGATGGGAACATCTCTCTCCTTTGTCTTGTCACTATGTAGTATTTACGGCTCTTTGTTAAAACATTATTTAAGCAAAGCCTCTAAGCCACTGCCTCAAGAGAGAAATACTTTTGAGGCCTCTCCCACATGACAGGTACAGAACCATGTTAATACACTTCTGCTTGTTTTTCTTTTATTAATGTGACTTTTGTTTTTAGGAGAGTGTCTCAACTAAGAACATAAAAACGCAAAGAAATAAATTATGTTTTCTCCCTTCCATAGTCGTTATCATACTGACTAATACAGAACTGAAGTTGAAAAGCCATGATGTAGAGAGAGGGGCCAAGATTATCTATTTCCTTCCCGAAAGCTTTTCCCTGAACTTTCCAGAAGTACTAATAAGAGTAAAGACATACCCCCGGGTAGTGGAGCTGGCAACCTAACTGGCTTGTTTTGAGTTTAGATTTCTTCTTAATGCCCTGAATGGAAATATTTGTCTCCCTCTCTGTAATATATTCATGTTTGCTTTAATATGAAAATGCTATTTATAAAGATTTAGCCCTCAAGTTAAATGGACTTTTAGCCTGTGCCTTGGCATCCCCAAGTAATAGTCACACTGAAGTTTGGCTCCAAAGATCACTTCCCTCCCTCTTCCCTGGTCATTTGGTAAAAAGCAAAGTGACGTCGTGAAACCACCTATGTAGGGGTTCAGTAAGTTAGCACTCTTTAGATTTCAGATGCTTGCTTTAGTTCTTTGAAAACAAAAATAAAAACAACTTTTATCCATTTTTTAATACTTATGTTATAATATTAAAATGTTTAATAACTTGGTTTGACCAAAAAAACAACATATTTTTTTAAAAGTTTCAAGATTTGTTAAACAATACAAAATTACAAGGCCTTGTGTGGTGGCTTACACCTGTAATCCCAGCATTTTGGGAGGCTGAGGTGGGCAGATCACCTGAAGTCAGGAGTTCAAGACCAGCCTGGCCAACATGGTGAAACCCCATCTCTACTAAAAATACAAAAATTATCTGGGTGTGGTGGCAGGTGCCTGTAGTCCCAGCTACTTGGGAGGCTGAGGCAGGAAAATTGCTTGAACCTGGGAGGCGGAGGTTGCAGCGAGCCGAGACTGTGCCATTACACTCCAGCCTGGGCAACAAGAGCGAAACTCTGCCTCAAAAAAACAAAACAAAAACAAAAACAAAAAAAAAAAAAACAAAATTACAGCTAGATAGGAGGCATGAGTGCTAGTGTTCTATAGCACTGTAGGATGACAAAGTTAACAATAATATATTACATAATTTTAAATAGCTAGAAAGAGGATAATGAATGTTCCCAACACAAAGAAATGAGAAATGTTTGAGATGATGGATATGCTAATTACTTTGATCTGATTACTATACCTTATATGTATTGAAACATCACTATGTACCTTATAAATATGTATAATTATTATATGTCAATCAAAAATAACATGAAATACATGAAGTCTGGACTTTTTATTGAAGCTATGTCCTTCTTTGGGGTGGCGCAGCCAAGGTGTGAGATGGTGAATGCCTTTTTCCTGCCTTGTATTTACAGCTCAGTGAATTTTCCTTGTGATCTAACTTGGGTCAGACTGCCCGGGAGGGTGAGACTTTAGGCCAGAATCACAACCTGGACCGTGGAGAGTCCTCTAAGCCAACACTTGACCTTCAAACAGGAATCCATCAAGACTACCTTAGATCAGGGAGGAGACACCTGAGCCAACTCTTCGCCAAACTGGAAACTCCCCGTTCCCTTTATGTTTTTTCTCTCTCTCTCTCTCTCTTTTTTTTTTTTTTTTGAGATGGGGTCTCGCTCTGTCACCCAGGCTAGAGTGAAGGGGCATGATCCCAGCTCACTGCAGCCTTTGCCTCTCAGGTTCAAGCCATTCTTGTGCCTTGGCCTCCCTAGTGGCTGGGATTACAGGCACCTGCCACCACCCTTGGCTAATTTTTGTATTTTTAGTAGAGTTGGGGTTTCACCCTGTCATGTTGGCCAGGCTGGTCTTGAACTCCTGACCTCAAGTGATCCGTCTGCCTCAGCTTCTCAAAGTGCTGGGATTACAGGCGTGAGCCACCATGCCTGGCCCCTTTATGTTTTCACAGTGTTTTTCTTTGCAGCTCCTTAATGATTTAGCTGTATGAATCTCTGAGAAATTCACTGTCCTCGGCAGCATGAGCTTGCTGAGCTGCTGCCATCAGCCAAGGGGTGAGTGTGACAAAGGAGTGGCCCTTAGACCCACTTCTCCACGTCTTGTCTTAATTTTATCATACAGTCTTTACTATAGATTTAACAACCATTATGTTAATATAACACCTTGAGAAAAGCTGTTGGAACCCAAAATAATTGAAAGCAGTGACCTGAAGATATATTGGTATTCCCATATTCATACAGCATTATTCAGAACAGTCAAAATGTGGAAGAAGCCCAAGTGTCCATCGACGGATGAATGAATGAACAAAATATGTCATATTCATACGATGGGATATTATTATTCAGCCTTAAAAGGGCAGGAAACTCTGACACATGCTACAACATGGATGAACCTTGAGGACATCTTATTAAGTAAAATGATTCAGTCTCAAAAAGACAGATATTGCTTGATTCCACTTCTGTGAGGTACCTAGAGAAGTTAAACTCACAGAAGAGGCAAGTAGAATGAATGGTGGTTGCAGGGACTGGGGCAGGGAGGAATGGGAGTTATTGCTTAATGGGACTGAGTTTCAGAAGATGAAAAAAGTTCTTGAGATGGATGATGGTGTTGGTACTACGACAATGTGAATATACTTAAGGCCACTGGACTTATACTCAAAAGTAGTTAAAATGGTTAATTTTATGTCGTGTATTTTATCACAATTTAAGAAAGTTGTAGAAGAGTCATAACATTGGGAGAACGTGTTGAGGTGGAGGCAAAGATTCCCTCGCCCCTTTGTCACCCCCAGATACAACTCTGCACTTGGAGTAATGTATTTAGTTTTATATTTTGTTTGCGCATAAGCACGCATTTCATAATTTATTTTATTGCTTTGGGCTTCTGAGCAAAGGACTAAAATGGTAATTTCCCATTTTTTCTTCACAGAAAAGAGCCGGGCTTTTGCATCTTTAATTTCTGAGCCCCCTTGCCCGATGGGGAATGATCAGCTTTTCTGTGTCTTATAGGCTGCTGAAAAGACCACCATCTTCCCAGGTCTTTATCTGGTGGTTCAGGACCTATCGAGGGAGTGTCAGGGGTTGCACAAAATGGAGAGGGGTTGGAGCAGGGAGGTGCATCCTAGGAACTTGAGATGAGGCCTTTGAAGGGCTGGAAGAGGTTGCAGCCTTAATGCTAGCAAAGGTTTTGGGGGTTGGTGGATTTTGTGGGACCCCAGAGAGATATTATGTTAATACCTGGGAGAAAGGGGGAGCCCCTGGTTGTAGCAAAGGTTCTCAAGGCAGGGTCTGTGGTCAGCAGGGAGGTGCTCCATGCGTGCACACTATGGCAGGTGGTGGGGAGAAGTACCCTCCTAGGGTACCCAACCAATACTGGCAGTGGCAGCAACATGACAAAAGGCGCACCCAGGACAACCACCATGAGTTAAGGAACAGGCTGCATCTTTATTTTTCAGGACCAACTAAGCTTCCTGTCCTTGTGCCAGTCACTGAAGGGAGCAGAGGGAGCCTGGGCTTAGGGGGCAGCGGAGGAGTAAGCACTCAGAGCTGGGCATGAGTCAGCTGGGAAGAAACAAAGAAGCGTGTCACTGCCCACACCTTTAATAAATGCCTTGGAACGCTTCCGGCTCTCACAGTGGCACATGTTTTACTCTGCATCCCATCTGTGGCTTCTATTGTCTTCTCACACTGTAGGACACTTAAGGAGATGTGACAGATGGCTGTGTGTGTGCTCCATCCCTACAGGCAGTGTGCATTTTTATAAATTCCTTTTTCTTTCGTTAAAAAAAATGATTTTTCTTTATAGCAAAAGCAATACATTGTTGTGCTATTGTAGAAAAGTATGAGGAGAAAACGAAAGTCTCCCATAATGCTTCAGTGACTCAGATAATCACTGCTACCATTTTTGTGTATTTCCTTCCCAGGGTTCCTCCCACATTGTTTAATCTGTCCTTAGCCACAGTTCCTCTTCAGGTCCCGCTGCCCTGAGTGAGCTAATGGACCTGTAGTCAACCTTCCACATTCCCCAGGCATGGGTTCCCACAGTAGCACACTGAATTAGGAAGGTGGCATGTGACACAGAACAGAGAAAAAACTTACCTGCTTACGGGGGACATCAACTTATCAGTGTCTCAGCTGATTCCTCACCAACCACACCTAATCTCGATCCAGGCAGTTTAGTTGCCATTGAGCTGGTTTCAAAAGTTTATTGGAACTTATACAACATGTATTTTTAAAAACAAGATTGTAAGGGTGGTTAGGTTCGCAGGCCAGCTCACAAAAACTGAGGTGACTGACAAGGTAACTTAGAAATCATTGATAACAGTTCTGAACACAGATTCTAACCCCTTCTAAATTCTGGTCTCTCTGAGACTCAAACGCCATGTCTGGAATCCCTCCCCCTTATTTGGGTCCCCTCTAAATCTCCATGGTGTGTAGGTTTGGCTAGGCAGATGGCAATGAAAGGTAAAAAGCAAGGTGAGAGAACTCGGTTGGGAGCGGCATGGTATTATCTAGAGTACACTGCTTCTCATTTGGGAGTCGGAGTTGAAACCACAGGCTTTGGAGTCAGTCCTGCGTCAGGTTCAAATTCCAGCTCTGCCTTTCATTAACTGTGTAGGTTTTGGGCACATCACTTAACCTTTTTGAGTCTTGGTTTTCTCATCTGTAAAATGTGAAATAGGCCGGGCATGGTGGCTCACGCCTGTAATCCCAGCACGTTGGGAGATGGAGGTGGGCCGATCACCTGAGGTCAGGAATTCAAGAGCAGCCTGGCCAACGTGGTGAAACCCTGGCTCTGCTAAAAATACAAAAATTAGCAGGGTGTGGTGGTGCACACCTGTAATTCCAGCTACTCAGGAGGCTGAGGCAGGAGAATTCCTTGAACCTGGGAGGCGGAGGTTGCAGTGAGCCAAGATCACGCCACTACACTCCAGCCTGGGTGACACAGCAAGACTCCGTCTCAAAAAAAAAAAAGGTTAAATAATACATCTTTCTAAAGATGTTTGCGAAGATTAGAGGAGATAAGGCATCATTTGTCAGACTTGAGAATGACATCTTACAGATGCCCACTGCTGATGTGAACTATTTATGTTAGACCACAAATAACTGATAAATATGTGAGTTAATACGTATGTTAATTAGCTTGATTTAGCCATTTCACAATGTGTACATATTTCAAAACATGTTGTGCACCATAAATATACAAAATTTTTATTTGTCAATTTAAAAAAAAAACCAATTCTTCCATACTGATAAATAGACTCATACAACTATAAAGCCAAAGGCAAGTTTACAAATAAATAAAAACCAAAAACAAGTCAACAGAGTTAAAACTGAAGAGTGTGATGGATCATGTTATTTTGTTGAAATTAATTGAACTTCTCGAAATGTTGGTTTCTAGTGATGCCAGGACACGGTTCTTCAGAGCTTGGCATCCCTAGATCACCATATACTCAATGATGATTTTACTCACCCAAACCTTTCCTTAGTCTAGAGGTTGTAAACTGGAGGACCGCAGGCTGTATGTAGTCCGTGAACACGTTTTATTTAATTCTCACAGTATTAATTTTTTCAATCTATTGCTATTATAGAAGAATTTAAAATTTTACGTAAAATTTGCCTTTCCAGCTTCTCTTGAAAAGCTGGAAAACTGAACCCCACAGGGTCCATATTTCCAAGACGCCATAAGGTCAAAGCTGAACAATAGCCCCTAGAAGCCTGAACCTGGGCTTCTAGTCTGCCCCTGACTCCACACCACCAGCTGCATTCATTCATGGACCCTGCCAACTCCTACAGGCATTTGGGTGTGTGATCCCTTCTCTATGTGGGTTGGTGAAAAGCATCTGTCCTTTCTTCACCAGCCAGTGACAATTAAAACAGTACTTCCAGACACCAACAAAAGGTGAGAAACCCAAGTGCCAACAGTTGCTGAAATGAGCGGTCCATAGCTGTAAGGTGCCCATCCAGAAGACCTGGCCAATACACTTCTGTAAGAGCATTTTGAAATTATTATTGAAATAGAAATACAAAATGTTTAAAGTCTCTTAGGGAATTCTTAGTCCCTCCGGGATCCTTGAACCCCAGTTTGAGAACCACTGAGATAAGGTTGTCAAGGACTTAGACCAGTGCCTGGAATAGAGAAAAGACCTAATAAAAAGGCAGGGTGAGGATCTGGATAGCAAAACCTGAACAACAGGAGAGTGGCCAAGTGGTCCTATGGGTGTCCACCTGACTCTTGAGCCACTGGGTTATGTTCACTGACGTTCAGCTTGTGGTTCATCATGGTTTGCAGAGCCCCTTCTCTGGGACGGTCTATCCACTCTAAGAGCTCTATCCTTATGATTTCATCTTCCTGGACTTCATTACAGGGACCAAGGTAGCAGAAGGGGGCTCCTCCCTTCCTCCTTCGGAAGACACCACACACCTTTAGCTTCTTGGAGTCACTGTGTTCAGCTCTTAATCTCTACCTCGTGGACATTTGGATACACAAATGGAGTCAGGGCCTCCTGGAAATCAACTGGGTAAGGCATTTGCTGATTTGTTTCACACCACTTTACAAAAGGGGGTGGGAGAGTAAGGTGAGATATTGTGCTTATTTGATTTGAACAGTCTTAGAGAAATCACCAATACCAGAGAAAGGTAGGAGTATAGGCCTGGTGATCACTCACCAGAATGACAGGATGTCACTGGGCATTGTCTAGAGTGGGGACAAATTTCTAAATCCGAAGTGCCCAGTAATGATCAGGATTAGGTTGATCACTAGCAAAGGGTGAGCCCATGGCCTGAACACTGCTGAGAAGTAAATGAAAAAAGAAAAACCCAAAACTATATGACATAGAAGTTCATTTGGCTTTGTAGATCAAATCGAGTCTCCAGGGCAGGCAAACTTTGGAGAGCCACATCTGAGTGTGCATTCTTTGAAGTTTGTTTGCTAGCTTAGGAGGAATGGAGAGTAATGAGAATGAAGACTCAAGGAGGGAAACATGGGGAAGAAGTGGTGCCTGAGTCTCACAGGAGCTTCTGGAGGAGGCCGGGAGGAAACTACACAGGGTGGAGGAAGGGGAGAGAGGGACGAGAGCCCTTCAAGTACTTTTCTGAGAGTTGGCCAGGGACAGAGAGAGGCTGCTCAAGGACAGGACAGTACACAGGTTTCACTCACAGAAGCCCATCAATTCCTCAATGTGAAAACCAACAGCACATGCCACCGTGGGCACAATCATGCCTAGTCCTCCTCCACTATGTCAGTAAACAGGCTCACCAACTGTGGGGAAGAAGCCTTCTCTCCAGTGGCTGGTACTGCCGAGAACCAAGTTAGGGACTGTCGTATGTTATCAATTCAGGTGTCACAAATACACTTGTCATCCTTACAGTCTGTCCCAGTGGCCAGATTGACATTCCCATAGGAAGAATCACACTGTGTCCTCTATGTGGTGACAAACAAATGTTTGATGAAGTCAGGACATTGTCCTTGAAGGCCTTTGTTAAAGCATACATGTATTACTTAGGAAGGTCACACGGGAGCATGTTCTCAGCCGCTAACACTTGCCTGAGAATTGCTTTATTCCATTGACCTAGGTGGTTTTAGCAAAGGTGAGTGACAGAGGAGGGATGACACAGACACAAGAGGGATGAGTTTGCATAGGGAGGAAGGGAAGGAGAAGCAAACAGTCTGCATCCTGGGGTGAAGCTTGAGAAGCAACACAGAGTAGTGCAGTGGTCCTGAGGGCCCAGAGTACTGGAAGACGCTGACCGCCATCTTTGCAGATAGAAGTAACGACCTGCCACTCTTGTCCATTTAACCAGACCCAGTGAAATCTCCACCTGCCCACAGTGATGGAAGGATGCCTTTACATGATTGCCCAGGACAGCAGCCTGAGGGGACAGTGGAGAGGAGAAAGAATCCCTAAGTTTCCTTTAGAAGCAAACACCTCCCATTTTGCAGATGAATAAACTGAGACTCAGAAAAGGCTTGGACTAAACCAGTGATCCACCCTCCACCGCCAAGAAAAGTAATATTTTATATGTGGTAAGCATTTGCAGGAACTTCTGGGCCTCTTCTCGTGAATTTAAACTCTGGACCAGGTCTGTCTGAATTTGCAGAAATATTTAGTTTCATTTGTGTTTCCTCACATTAACTCATGTGCTAAGAACAATGCTGAGAATTCTCTATGGTGTGTTTCTGTCATGGAGCCAGCTGTGGCACAAGAAACAGAGGGAACAAGAAGCAAGAAAAGACCTTCAAAGCACCTTCTGTCTGGCGCTGCTGAATTCCAGAGCCCAGGATTCTGGAGAAAATTCTGCCCTCAGATCTCATAACAATCAGTGAGCCTGGAGGAATGAAAAGTCCTGTAAGCGAGAGAGGACATTTAAACCTAGAGTATAGTTCCTCAGATTAAAGCCAAGCATTTCCCTTTATTATCCTGGTTTTCTTCACACCACAGGAGAAGTGAATTCCAAAGCACCACAGTGGCTTAATGCTTCAGTAAAAACCTCAGCTTTAGTCATTGTCATGGGCTGAATCATGTCCCCATGAAGATGTGATGAGATCTTAACCTCCAGAACCTCAGAATGTGACCTTTGAAAATAGGTCATTGAGATGTAATTAGTTAGGATGAGGTCACACTGAAGCGGGTGAGCCCTTAATTTAATATGGCTGGTGTCCTTATTTTAAAAATGATATGAAGATACAAGGGAAGAAGGCCGTGGGATGATGGAGGCAGAGCTTAGGCTGACACAGCTGCAAGCCAAGAAACGCCCAGAGCTGCTGCAACACCAGAAGCCAGACAAGGCCTGGAGCAGATGTAACCTCAGAGCCCCTAGGAGAAACCAATCCTGCTGACACTGTGATTTCAGACCTCCAGCTCCAGAACCATAACGGAATAAATTTCTGATGTCTTCAGCTACCCAGTTGGCAGTAATTTGTCAGGAGAACCTTAGGACACTAATACAGTCACCTTGCATAGAATTGGAACCCAGAAAAAAAATGAACTGGACATGACCATAACTGAAAGGTAAGAGACTAGTAAGAGGATTAGCCCCAGTCCCAAATGGCAAATAGGGAGTCCAAATGTCACAAGTCCCCGTTGCTTGCCCCTGGTAGACATGACTGAAGGATTAGGGTCCTCTCCCACAGGGCCAGGCTAAGGCCTTGGAGGACTTAGCACAGTGCTTCGGCTGCTCCTAAGTTCGGAGATTCTTGCCCTTTTCTATTTACACGGCTTCAAGTTATACTTTAGCTCCCTTGCACTTCCTTAATCTACCATCGACTCTTTTTCTAAGTTTTTAGTGAGCACTGAGTAAATTGAAACACCAGAAAAATTGCATGGCTGAGCGACAGGATGGGATGTAGGGTCCAGCCCAGGGGTGGGATATGGTTACCAAGAGAGAGGAAGCCCAGTGTCACCAGGAAACATGTGGGTTTTATACCCATTCTGCCCCAAAATTTGAGCCAGCAGCCATGATAGACGGAATTCAAAAAGACAATGCTGCAAGTATCTAAGTGTGAAGTCTTTGTTCTTGCTTGGCCAATTAAAAACAAAACTGTTTTCTTTTAAGGCAGAAAAGAAACCTAAATAATACTCCAATCTTCAACAAAGCTGCCTGCAGAAACAAAGAGTTTGTGCAGTCTGAGTTTTGAAGAATGTGCATTGCCTTGCCGCAGCCTCGTCCCTGGCATGGTATGGAAACCTGTATGTACTCCAGTTCTCCCTGCTGTGCCGCCCGTAGACAGCGGCATCAGTGCTTTGCTGGCCAACATTTCTCTGCCTTTCGTCTCACTACTGTTCTACTGACACCAATCTCAAATGAACTTTAAACAAAGGCCTGTCTTGTCATTACACCCACTTAACTTGCTGCAATCTGTCTGTTGTCACATTTCTGTCTGTCCTTAGATCTTCGGGATAAACTGACTTGAAATGTGATCAGACCTTATGTCTCTTCATCTGTCATCTTCATGCCCTTCACACTGACATGCAGTGTTCACCTTTTTAACCACGTGTTTACTGCTGGTGCCATTTTCTCCCCATTTACTTCCTACCATTTTGATATTTGCATTGCATTAATATGCAAATTAAACAAAATGAAACGCTTCTTAATTCAGTTGAGAATTCACAGTTCTAAGCCTGAAGACTGGCTGATTTATTTTTAAACAGATTTTTATAACTCCAAGTTTTGCTGCTGTGTCAGAAAACAAGAACATCCCCAGATGTTTTCTGCCTTCTTTTCTTTTTTCCTTCCCTCCTCTTTCTGTTTCTTCCTTCATTTCATATTTATTTATTTACTGATGTTAAAACATACAGAAAATGTACCATTGTAACCATGTTAAAGCTCACTATTCAGTGACAATAAGTGCATTCACATTGCTGCCCAACCATTGCCTTTTTCCATTTCCAGAACTTCTTCATCATCCCACACAGGAACTGTGTACCCATGCAAAAATAACCCTCCATTTCTCCCAATACCCTAGGCTCTGGCAACCACCATTCTACTTTTCATCTCTATGAATTTAAATCCTTTATTTCTTCTAAAATTATGTGGGCAAAGTCATACTGATAATACATTTATAAAAGTTAATCAATTACCCTTATCTCACACCAGACACAAAAACTAACTCAGAATGGACCTCAGCACAGATCTAAACAAATGTGAAAGCTAAACTAAGATGTCTGGAAGAAAACACAGAAAACAATTTTGCAATCTTAGGGTAGGCAAACGTTTCTTAGGATACTCACACACACACACAAACCCATAAAAGAAAAAAAATTGAATTAAACTTTGCACTTTGAAACATACTATGCAGCAGAATGGAGAAAACAGTGACAATACATTTGTCTGACAAAAGATTTGTATACAGAAAATATAAACAAGTATTACAACTCAACAAAAAGAAGACAAACAACAAATTTTTAAAAACGATACAGACTTGAAAAGACATTTGATAAAAGAGGATACATAAATGACCAATTAGGTCATAAAAATGTTTCATATAATTAGTCGTTAACTAAAATCAAAATTAAATATGACTAAAATTCCTTTTCTAGCTTTATTGAGGTATAATTGAAAAATTAAAATGATATATGTTCAAGGTGTACAACATGATGATTTCATACATGTATACATCATGAAATGATTACCACAATTAAATTAATTAACACACTCACCCCACATAGTTACCATTGTGTGTGTGTGTGTGTACATTTATGTGTGTGTGGTGAGGACACTTAAGATCTATTTTTAGCAATTTCAAGTATATAATACAGTATCATTAACTATAGTCACCATGCTGTACATAATATCCTCAGAACTTATTCATTTTATAACTACAAATAGTTGAAACTTAAAAGACTCTAACAATACAAAGTATTGACAAGGATGTGATGCAATTGGAACTCTCATACATTGCTGGTAGAACTGTGAAATGGCATGGACATTCCGGCAATTTATTTAAAAATTAAAGCATACAGATTTCCAGTCCAATATGTAAGGAGCTTAGGAGCCACTTCACCTAACAACAAGTACAAAGCTGAACAAACTGAAAAATCAACAACTGTGATCTGTCATCGAAGCGAGGTCACGAGGCAAATTACTATTTTAAAAATGGAAGAGACAGACAGGTGGATATAAAGAATCACAGGTTACCAGAGCAGAAACCCACAAACAGAAACCTCCATGGGAACCAATACTGAGATAAGAAAACTTGAAGTATAACTGATGAATTGCTGGAGGCTTAGTGTGAATAAGTCTATGAGTTAAAAACTCTAGCGGGACCTGGCTGGGTGCCGTGGCTCACGCACTTTGGGAGGCCAATGGGGCAGATCACCTGAGGTCAAGAGTTCAAGACCAGTTTGACCAATATGATGAAACCCTTTCTCTACTAAAAAATACAAAAATTAGCTGGGCAGTGGTGGTGCACACCTGTAATCCTAGCTACTCAGGAGGCTGAGGTGGGAGAATCACTTGAACCCAGAAGGCAGAGGTTGCAGTGAGCCAAGATCATGGCGCTGCACTCCAGGTTAGATGACAGAGGGAAACCCTGTCTCAAACAAACAAACAAACAAACAAACAAAACGCACACACAACACAACTGTAGGGGAACCCAATCCATTTGCTAAGCTTATGCCCTGGAGCTCTACCAGGTTCTCATGGCAAGGATCAGAGAAAAATCCCCTTGTGTTTTCACCAGGGAGAGAAAAGTGCCCATTTTGAAATATACCAGCCTTCTTAAGAAGTACTGTCCTAATGAGAAACTGTTTCACTAGAGCCTAAGCTATTGCGTTTTGCCAGAGCCTAACCAAACTGAGGGAAAGTAATTATCCAACTCCAGCCCCTTCAGCCATCCTGTCTCACCTAAGGTGGGTAAAAGAAACTGAGAGGAATTTATGAAGTTTCTAGCCAAGGGACACAGGTTCACTGGAGGACTGAGACTTAAACATAGGACTGTAGAGTAGGTCCTCTTTCCCCACTGTGTACTACCATATTACTAAAGGTTTATTTACTGTAGCTCCTTTCACCCATTACTTCATGTCTGGCTTGCTACAAAAAAAATTACAAGGCATACTGAAAGGCAAAACAACAACAACAAAAAACAAAAACAAAAAATGAACTAACCAAAAAACCCACAAAAGCACAGTTTGAAGGGACAGAGCAAGCATTGGAACCAGATTCAGATATGCAGGAATATAGAAATTATCAGATTGTGAATTCAAAAATCACAGTTGTGATTAATATGCTAAGGGATCTAATGGGGAAAAAAAGGCAGCATGCAAGAACAGATGGATAATGTAAGCAGAGAGATGAAAACTCTAAGAAAAATCAAAAAGAAATGCCAGGAATTTTTAAAAACTGTAACATAAATAAAGAATGCCTTCGATGAGCTTATTAATAGACAGACTGTACCTGGCTGAGGAGAGAATCTCTGAGCTTGAGGATCTGTCAGTAGAAACATCTAAAACTAAAAAGCAAAGAGAAAAAAGAGGCTAAAAATTAAAAAATTAAAAAAGGAACAAGATCTATGAGACAGCTACAAAAAGTGTAAACTCATGTAACAGGAATACCAGAAGGAGAGGAAAGAAAAGAAGGAAGGAACAGGAGAAATGATGACTGAGATTCTTCCCAAGTTAATGTCAGAATACCAGGAAGAATAAATGCCAAAAATCAACTACACTTACACATAGCATGTTCAAATGGCAGAAAATCAAAAATAAAGCAAAAATCTTGCAAGAAGACAGAGGAAAAAAGGATTCAACCTACAGAGAAGCAAAGATAAGAATTACATCTAACTTCTCCTCAGAAACCATGCAAACAAGAAGAGAGTGGAGTAAAATATTTAAAGTGTTGAAAGAAAAAGACCCACCAATCTGGAGTTCTATATCCTGCAAAATTATCCCTCAAAAGGGAGAGGAAAAATGACGACTTTCTCAGACAAACAAACATTGAGGAAATTAGTTGCCAGTAAATCTGCCTTTGCAAGAAAGTTAAAAGAAATTCTTCAGAGAGAAGAAAATCAATATAGCTCAGAAACTTGAATCTACATAAAGAACGAAAGAGCATTAGAGAAACAATAAGTGAAGGTAAATTAAAAAAATTATTTTTCTTATTTTTAACTGATCTAACAGTTTGTTCAAAATAGTAATATCAACAATGTCTTCAATTTTGTGTGCTTATGTATGTGTGTGTGTGTGCGTGCATGTGCTTATGTATAAGTAAAGTTAATGGCAACATTAATACAGGGTCAAAAGAAAATAATTAAAAATATATTATTATAAGGTACTTGTACCACTCGTGACAGTATAGTATAATTTGGATGTGGACTTGGATTAGTTGTAAGTGTATATTCATAATTCCAGGATAACCACTAAAAACTTTTTTTAAAAAAAGATATAATTGGTATGCTAAGAAAGGAGAGAAAATTGAATCACATAAAATGAATTCTGCTAAAAAAAATATGACAGAAAAAGAGATAAAGACAAAAATAAAAATGAAGAATGAGGGCAATGAATAAAAAGTAGTGACAAGTAGGATAGCTATTAATCCAATATACCAATAATCTCTTTCAATGGCAATGGTCTAAATACATAAATTAAAATACAGAGATTGTCAGAGCAGATCAAAAAGCAAGTTTCAACTCTATGTTGTCTATAAGAAACACTTTTAATATAAAGACACATACAGGTCAAAAGTAAAGTGATGGTTGGACATAGTGGCTCACACCTGTAATCCCAACATTTTGGGAGGCCGAGACAGGAGAATTTCTTGAGCCCAGGAGTTCAAGACCAGCCTGGGCAACATAATGAGATCCTGTTTCTACAAAGAATTAAAAACAAATTAGCCAGGTATGGTGGTATGCATCTGTAGTTCCAGCTACTTGAGGGGCTGAGGTGGGAGTCCAGGAGGTCCAGGCTGCAGTGAGCCATGATTGTGCCACTGCACTCCAGCCTGAGTGACAGAGCAAGACCCTGTCTAAAAAAACAAAAAAGTAGGCCAGGCGCGATGGCTCACGCCTGTAATCCCAGCCCTTTGGGAAGCTGAGGCAGGTGGATCACGAGGTCAGGAGTTCAAGATCAGCCTGGCCAAAATGGCGAAACCCTATCTCTACTAAAAATACAAAAAATTAGCGGGGTGTGGTGGTGGGTGCCTGTAATCCCAGCTACTTGGGAGGCTGAGGCAGAGAATTGCTTGAACCCAGGAGGTGGAGGTTGCAAACACTGAGCTGAGATCGTGCCACTGCACTCCAGCCTGGGCAACAGAGCGAAACTCCGTCTCAAAAAAAAACCAAAAAACAAAACAGTAAAATGATGGAGAAAGATATACCATGTTAACACTAATCAAAAGACAGCTGGGGTAACTACATCAATTTCAGACTAAGTAGGCTTCAGAGCAAGAAAGATTTATTATAAAGCTACACTAATCACAAGAGTGTGGTGCTAGTGAAAGAATAGACAGATAGCTCAATGGAACAGAATAGACAGCGCAGAAAAAGACCCACATAAATGTGGTTGACTGATCTCTAACAAAGAAGCAAAGGCAATACAATGAAGAAAAGATAGTCTTTTCAACAAATGGTGCTGGAACAACTGGATATCCACATGCAAAAATATAAATCTAGACACATCCCTTAAACCCATCACAACAATTAACTCAAAATAGATCACAGACCTAAATGTAAAATGCAAACTATAAAACTCCTGGAAGATAACATGGGAGAAAGTCTAGATGACCTTGGGTTTGGTGATGGCTTTTTAGATATAACACTAAAGGCACAATTCATAAAAGAAGAAATTGGCAAAATGGACTTCATTAAAATTCAGATTTTCTGCTCTGTGAAAGACAGTGCCACGAGAATAAAAAGATAAGCCATAGACTGGAAGAAAATATTTGCAAAAGTCATATCTAATAAAGGGCTTTATTCAAAATATACAAAAAAACCTCTTAAAACTCAACAATAAGAAAACAAACATCCTGATTTAAAAATGGGTCAAAGACTTTAATGGGCACTTCACCAAATAAGACATACAGTTAGCAAATAAGTATATGAAAAGATGTTCCACGTCACATGCCATCAGGGAAACACAAATCAACATAAGATAACACCACCCACCTATTAGAATGGCCAAAATACAGAACACTGATAACACCAAATCCTGGCAAGAAGTTAGAGCAACAAGAACTCTCATTAATTGCTGCTAGGAATGCAAAATGGTAGACACTTTGGAAGATGATTTAATTACGAAAACAGATACATTCTTATTAGATGATCAAGCAGTTATGCTCCTTGGTATTTACCCAAAGGAGTTGAAAACCTTCATCCACACAAAAACCTGCACATGGATATTTGTAGAAGCTTTATTCATAATTTGCCAAAACTTGGAAACAACCAAGATATCCTTCAGTAGGTAAGGAGATAAATAAACTATGTCACATCCAGATAATGGAATATTACTCAGAGCTAAAAAGAAATGAACTATCAAGCCAGAAAAGAAACAGATGCTAGCCTGGACAACATAGCTAGACCCCATATCTACAAAAACATTAAAAAATTATCCAGGCATGGTGGCTCACACTTGCAGTCCTAGTACTCAGGAGGCTGAGGCAGGAGGATCACTCAAGCCCAGGAGGTCAAAACTGCAGTGAGCTATGATTACACCAACACACTCCAACCTGGGTGACAGAGTGAGACTCTGTCTCTAAAAAAAAGACTTAGATGAAATTTAATGCATATTACTAAGTGAAAGATGCAAATTTTAAAGGGCTACATACTGTATAATTCCCACCATATGACATTTTGGAAAAGGCAAAATGATAGAGTAAAACAATGAATGGTTGTCAGGGCCTGGAAAGATGGAGGGATGTATAGGCAAGGCACAGAGGATATTTGGAGCAGTAAAACTATTCTATATGATACTATAATTAGTAAAACTATGCTATAATATCATATAGAATATAAAACTATTCTATATGATACTGTAAGTAAAACTATTCTATAATATCATATAGAATATAAAACTATTCTATATGATACTATAACGGTGAATATATGTCATTATACATTTATTCAAACCCATAAAGTGCACAAAACCTAGAGTGAACCCTAATGTTAACTATGGACTATAGATAGTAATAATGTGTTAGTGCGGGTTCATCAACTGTAACGAATGTACCACTCTGGTGTGGGATGTTGACAATGGGGAGGCTGTGCATGGTGGGGGTAGAGGGTAATGGGAACTCTCTGTACTTTTTGCTCAATTCTGCTGTGAACCTAAAGCCGCACTAAAAAATAAAGTTGTTTTAGAAAGAAAATAAGTTAATACATATTCAAAAAACTTTAAGCATATTACCATATGACCTAGTCATTTCATTCCTAGGTATTTACCCAAGAGAAATGAAAACACACCCACATAAAGACTTGTGCGCAAATGTTCAGAGGCGCTTTATGCACATGAACTGAAAACTGGAAACAACTCAAAGGTCCATCAGTGGGTAATTGGATAAACAAAATGAGGTTATCCATGAAATGGAATATTACTAGCAATAAAGAGGAATAAACTAGTGATAGCCAAAAAATCATTATGCTAAGTGAAGGAAGCCAGAAGCAAAGGCATCCACACTCTCTGATGCCATTTATATAAATTCTGGAAGAAGTACATTAATCTGTAGTGACAAAATGCAGATCAGCAGTGCTGGGCCCAGGGGCAGAGGGTGTAAAGTACTGCAAAGGGGAATGAGGAAGGAAGCTTTTGGGGGCGATGGAAATGTTCTGTATCTTGATTGCGCTGGTGATTTCACAAGTGGGCATGCCAGGGAAAAGTCATCAAAATGTACACTTTAAAAGAAAGCAGTCGATTGTATGTAATTACACATCAATAAAGGCAAAAAAATCTCATCAATTAAATTAATATCAATAGTAGGTTTTCACCTGAATTAAGGTTTTTCACTTTTCAATTTTTGCTGGGAAAAAACTGAGTTCCTCAGCTATTTTAAGGAGAAAAAACTCTGGTATGATTGTTGTTTGACTGCTCTGCTTGGAGAGGGTGAATGGGGGTGCTTGAGCATGGTTTTGAGCCTTGCCTACCTCATTCCCACTCCCAGGAGCGTGGGTGATATCATTTCAGAACACATCATGAGCAATGCTCTGGTCTACCTCTGGGCCAGCATGCCGCAGACCTCCGTTCAGTCGGCTCCTGCATCCTCCAACCAATGGGAGGTGGAGAAAGGCCCAGGGATGCCCAGAACCCCAGGAGGCCTACAGATGCTCTAGATCAGCTGTACCTTCCCTTCACCTGCATAAACTCAAACCTGCAGAGGAAATTTCCTCCTAAGCCCAGATGTTAGTCACGCCACTGGGAGACTGTAAAGCCAGTGCCAGGCTGACAGAGAGGCCTGCAAGAACCTGTCTGTTTTAACAGCACCCAGCAAAGGGAAGGAAAGCCCAAAACCCAGCCTCAGGCAGGAAGACCAGCATGCAATAGTCATAAGGAAGCTGCCCCGCTCCCCGGGGTTCCTGTGCAGGGTCTGTGTGTGCATCCCTCCAAGAACGAGCACTTGGGCTTTAATTATAACCTCTACCAAACTTCTCCGCTCTCTGCTCCCACACAGATCTGCAGCTGAACATGTCCTCTATCTATATATAAGCATCCCCTACTCTCAGGCAGCCAGACCCCTTTAGGACCTATCTAGCCCCAACTACTCCTTCAGGAAACACTATCAGCCACATCTGGAAGCCTCCACGTGGGAACACAGTGCACACCCGTGGGACACACGTGCTCAAGTCCTGACTGTGCTTCACTAGCTGTGTGATTCTGGCAGGTGACCACCAATCTGATTACCATCATCCTCATTAGTAACATATGGATAATAGCTTCCTTACAGATTAGGCGTGTAGATCGCAGGAGATTAAGCGATTTATAAAGTGCTGTATGGTCTATGAAAGTTGACTATTATTAACCAGGCCTAGGGAATTCAGACTTCATATGACTTTTCTCTACAGAATCTTCTTACACTTTTCCAGGGTTAAAAAACAAAGGTGGTCTATGATCCAAAAAAGAACAAATATATTATAAAATATTTCTACCAAGTTTGAAAAAACACATTAAAGTCCTTTCTAACCTCTCTCTCCTCCCACACATACACCTTAGCTCTATAGATGAGCTGTGGCTAATGTTAAAACAAATCTATTTTCCCTTAGAAACACGATGATGACACAGGGTAGTGGGTAAAGGAGGGGAGGATTGGCAGGACAGCCATGGGAGGTTACCAACTGAGAACATTCTGTAGCTGTTTAAATTACATGGAGTACAGTATGTGTAGAATGAGAAGGACAGGGAGGTGGTTTAAGGCCTATGGAATATCAGCATTTCAAGATTGGGTAGGAAAAGAGAAGCTTACAAAGGAGAATGAGAAGGAGTCACAAAGGTGCGTATGACAGAGACTGCCAGTTGCCCCAATATCCATCCTCCCTTTCTTCCACAGTGATAGAATTGTTGGCTGCGTGCATGTTTACTTAGCTAAAGACTGCATTTACCAACCTCTGTTGCAGCTAGATGTGACCATGTGACTGTTCCGGCTACAGGCTCTGAACACGACATGTGCAACTACAGATTATTCTCTTTAAGGGAAAGGATATGCTCTCTCTTACATATTTTCCCTTTTTCAATGGTGGACTGTGGCTGTGGAAAGAACCATCCTGAACCACACAGACAGGTGAGATACCTAAGGATGTTGGAGCAACAAGATAGAAAGAACCTGGGCTTAGGACAATGGTGCAGAGCAGATCCAACACACGAATTCCAATGTTTGCACGACAGTGCAATAAAATCCTGTGCTTTTAAGCCACTATTTCTTTAGGTCTCTGAGATGTGACTGGACCAATATCTATCTTACCCAATGCACATAGGAAGAAGATGATTTAAAGAAGGAAGAGAAATGTGACTGACACGTCAGATAAGATGAGGACTGAAGCTTCCTCTTGGTTGAGCAATAAAAAATTCACTGATGACTCCAGGAAGAGCATTTTTAAAGGTGATAGGATCATTGGAAGACCAATTTTAAGAGTGGGCTCAAGGCAAGGAAGGATGGACAGCAAGGATCAGCACTTTGTTAAGAAATTTAGCGGTAAGGGAGGCAACAGCTGGAGGGTGACATGGAGTTGAAAAAAATCCTGCTTCACTTCTCTGTTTCTGTTTCATGGAACTCTCCAAGAATGGGACTCCATCCTAACAAAAATTGCTTATGTTCTCAGCCTATTTTACTTACTCATAATTGTGTAACAAACCACTTCAAAAAACTTAGTGACTTAGACTATGATGATTTATAATTTCTCAGGACTCTGTGGGTTGACTGGGCAGTTCTCTTCGTGTGGTGTGGGCTGGAGCACTAGCATGCTTGAAAGGTCCAAATGGCTGGCTGTGGCTGCTGGCTGCTACCTGGGAGCTCAGGTAGGGCTCTCAGCCAGGGGTCTTGGTTTTCCTCCGGGGGTCCTTTCTGTGTAGTTGCTTGAGGTTCCTCACAGCATGACAGCTAAATTCCAAGATGAAACCTTTCAAGAGTGCACACACATAGACTGCTAGTCTTTTCTAAGGCTTAAGCCTGAAACTAGCATAGCATCACTTTCACCACATTCCATTGTTTAAAATAGATCACAAGGCAGCCCAGATTCAAGCGAGAGGAGACTACACAAGTGTATGAATACAAGGAGGCATGGAAGACCACCAAAATAAAAACCTAACAAGTAGAAATGACCCAGAGAAGAGAGAGAGGTTGCAAAGGGGTTGGAGGGAATTTGGTGGAGGGGTTTGGATATGTTTTTATTCTAATCGTAGTGATAGTTTCACAGGCCAACTCATGTCAAGCTTATCAAATTATACACTTTAAATTTGTACAGTGTACTGTATATCAATTATACCTCAAATACATCTATATTTTTTAAAAAAGCAATCTACTTACAGAGTAAATATTTCAGTAAATTATGGTATATCCATTAGGTAAAATATTTTATAGCAATTATCAGTGATAAGAAGAGTGTGAAATAGCATGAGAAATGTTTCTGATGTAAAGACAAATGAAAAAAGCAAGTATGAAATTCTGGGTACACTGAACATTTTGTAAAAATGTGTATATGTGGGCAAGGCTAGGAAAGCATTCACAGAATGAAAACACCACCATTAGGCAGGTGGAATAGCATGGATTTTCCCCTTCAATTGTCTGCATTTTCTGCTCTGCTGCTATATTTGCTTTATAATTAATCTCTTGATCCTTCTATTTTTGCACTCATTCTCTTATCTGCAGGCCCTCCACATGGGTCAGGCCTCTTCAGCTGAGGCTCTGGCAGTGTCAGTCCTGCGTCTGTCTAAAGCACTTTGTTCCTGTGTGGTTCACTCCTGATATAGGGCCACTTGCGCGAGAGTTGAGATGGAGACAGGCAGGGCTCTTGGGGAGTGATACAGCACTTACGTGTTCATCAATTCTAATAACAGGCTTGCTCCTTCTCCCACCTGGGGCTGTCACTCTGGCTTCCAAACCCAGACAGGTTTCTGTTTCAAAATTACTTCCTTATTAGTCATTCCCTTTCCACTTCCCTTTTCTGCCACCTTCTTATAAAATACACTGGTTCAGCAAGCTCTGTGCGTCTGAATCACTGCCAGGCCTCAGCTCCCTCCCTCGCTGCCCCAGCTGCTCCCCCACCATTTAGCAGAACCATGCAGGCATCAAAAAATGGGGAAACAGCTACAGCTGGTATCAGCTGCAAGGTTTCTCTCCTGCCCCTCCATCTCTCCCCCTCTTTCCTGACATGTTATATTTTCACAAGAAGGGACTTGGGGAAACATGCTATTATTCTTTTCTGGGTGTCACACAATCACAAAGGCAATCTTCCTGGGAGATGGGCTCAGCAGGGCCAATGCCAGCAATGGGGACAGAAGGGAGTTAGGCCTTTTAATCACACTCGTTTGGCTTGGTGTATCCATTTTACCTGCCATGATGGTGCTTGCTGTCTGCTTCAGATCAGCTCTGCCCCTCCAGGTGATGAGCAAGGAAAAACAGGTGATGGCAGGCTGACATTTACAATCTCATGAGCCAAACTGCTGCCTGCATGCCCAGAAGGATGTGAGGGTACCATGATGGAGGATTGCAAGTGAGAGCCAGAGAGGCACCTGCCAAGCCCCGTCACCTGGCTGCACACACGGTGAGGGAGGGACAAGGTGGAGAGGGATTGTGTGAAGGGCGCAGGGGCCAACTCTGAGCCATATGTTCTGTTGGGGAGGCTTTTCAGCTATGAGCAGGCAGCCTGATACCTGTTAAATGGCTCCTCAAGGTGGCTACACTAAGACTCAATCCGATAAGACAGAATGGCAATGTGTTGTCAACTTGATTTGCTCTTAAAATGGGAGTTTTGGTTTTTTTTTTTTTCCTTTGGGTAGAAGGCCTGTCAATTTCCAGCAGGGGCAGCACAGCCCGCTTCTGGGGAAAACTTAGGTTCCTGCCAGCGGGTGGGGCAGGTGGCCTCTAACAGCGGTTTTTCTCCTCTCAGCAGTCCTGTGTTCTCCCTCAAGGCAGCCTTTCAAAGCCATCTTTTCTCCTACTTCTCTGCTTACACCTCCCGCTGCCTCTCTCATTGTACTTTTTGTTTGTTTTGAGACAGGGTCACTGTCTTTTTAACTGTCCCTTCTCTTTCGTCTTCTGTCTTTTCGTGTTCCATTTCAGGCAAGAAAAAATGCAAGCATGTGCCCATGTGCACACCCACCTAACCCACACACAAGAATTCTGGAAAGAAATAGAGTACCCAAAAGTCTTCCTTTCCAGCATTTGTGATTTGCATAATTTAAAACTTTGCATATCCCTAACCATTTCATTATTATGTTAAATATATAGTGTTTCAAAACAGTGGGGGAAAATGATCAATTTGGACCCACAATGACTTAAAATTATATTTATGCCTTATCCAGAAAGCTTTCTTTTCAAGAGGAAACTGGGTGACTTTAGAAAATGTATACATTGAGATTACTTTTTAAGGTTAAAAAATGCTAACAATAATGTTGAAAAGTGATGATCCTTGAAATCATTTAGATGCTCTAAGTACTGGTAATAAAGATGTTCTATTTTATTTGAGCTTTTACAGATTGAGAAACTGAAGGACAGATAGGACTCGACTCTCCTGAATCCCAGACCCTTGCTGGGTCCCCACAAGGTGGTGAGGTCCTTGAAGGTAGGATCTGTTATATTGAAATATCTTTGCAGCCCCTTTAGGTCTGGAAAACAGTAGGGACCCAATAAATGTCTGTGGAATTTAACTATTTCCTGAAAATGACGAACAATATTAATATGTTGAACATGAGGACTTTTAGTAGGATAATTAATAATTTAATAAATATATACATTCTATATTTTCCTTATATCCTGGTAACCTAAAGGGAATTACTTGAGCTAGCAACCTGCAGCCAGTAACAGACAGCAGCAGCCACATTAAGAATGCCTTATTTTCTGGGCGCGGTGGCTCACGCCTGTAATCCCAGCACTTTGGGAGGTGGAGGCAGGCGGATCA